>NW_020956005.1:182090-229299 GCF_003031625.1 Empidonax traillii | reverse complement strand
TCACTCAAGGCTTTATCTCCCCTGCCCCTCTCCATTGTCGTCCCTTTCCTTTTACAATCAGAAATTGCATAGAATTTGTTTTTCAATCAGAAAATTAAATTCGTCAGTGTAAACCCCCACGTCTGTTGCAAGCAGAGGGTGAGCTGCTGCTGTTTCTTAGGGAAGTAAATATTTTCCTTACATGAGATCCCGGGCTAATGGTTTTCCCAAATGCTGTGCGGCTGCTGGACAAGGGCTGCCAGTCACCCTCGAGGCTGAGGGTGCTCTGTGGGTCACACGGGGAGCTCCTGAGCCTGGGGCAGAGCTCAGAGCCACGTCAGGAGCGTGCAGGGCACGGGCTGTGGACGCTTTGGGGGTACCAACACCACCTCCCTCCACTGGTGGGGAAGGGCAGCTCCCCCCTCTCAAGCCAGTGCTCCCCACTCTCGCCTGCTCCCACCTCACCTTCCTCAAAAGGCTCTCCCACCCTCATCCCAAAAACAGAAAGGAAGAAAAAAAAACCAAAAGGTAACCCCAGAACGAAACAAAAGACACAGAACCCCTGAAATTCCAGGCGTTTCAAGGCCTCTTTGAGTTCACTGTGTTCGTTGGTTGGTTTTTCTTTTTTTTTTCTTTTTTTTTTTTTTTTGGCATTTTTTAATATATATATATCTATGTATAGATATATTTATATATATATGTAATTTCAACAACTCCTCAGATGAACTTTCAGCAAATGCTGCTTCTCACGGGGAGCATGTCCCATCCCATCCCATCCTTCCCTTCCTCCTTCACTCCACCTGCCAACACTCTGAAAAGGAAGAAGAGCTCAGCACCTGAAACCTGGTGCCTCGGAGACTTTTAGGTCCTGCCGTGCCCAAATTAAACCGAAACAAAACGACGACTCCTCCCTTCCCATCCCTTGTCCGTGTCAAATAAAAACTCCCTCCCCCTCCCCGCCCTTTGAGAACACCCCCCGGTAATTCTGTTTGGTGGAGAGACAACGCCGGTGTCCCTTTTCTCCTGACTTGGGGAGTGGAGAAGTTCCAAGGACCGCTCTGGCCCACCCACCCTGGGGGGGCAATACCTGCTAATGCCAGTTACCACCACGTCCTTTCTCCTTCAGTGGCACGGAGACAACCACTGGAGACCAGCCTGAGGACCCCTCTCCTGCCACACCAGGCTCCAGCCAGCCCCGCGTCCCCCCCCACCCGAGGGGGGACACCGAAATCCTCCGGCCTTGCCCTGGAGAAGCCGGGTAACTGCTAGTGGTTTAAAAACATCGTTGACATTGTACAAGTCCGTGTTCTGTAAAATGGAACAGGACCCTCTCGCCCCCGCCCCTGCGCCCCCAGCCCCCCCCACCCCCGGGCGTTACTCGGGCTCGCTGCTGTTGGTGGCCTTGTCCCACTCCAGGCTCTCCTCGCTCCGCGCGGGGGATCCCGCGGCCGGCCGCGCCCGCAGCCCCTGGAAGCGGCGGCACTCGGGGCACACCCGGATGTGGGTGCACCCCCGGGCGACCAGGGCGGCTTCTTGTGCCAGTCTCTGCGCCAGGGGGTCTGGCTCCCCGCCGCTGCACAGCTTCCCGTTGCTGAGCGTGGTCGTGCTGCGGGCTCGGCGCTCCTCCGGGATAACGGGGCGAGTCCGTACCGGGCCCCCTCGCCTCCGGCGGGGGTGGAAACTGTCCTTGCACAGGATGATGTTGCGCAGCTCCGTCACCATCTCTTGGCACACCGACACCTGGGGGGGACACACGAGGCGGGCTGCTCACCCTGGGGAGCTGAGAGACATGTGGGGCTGCGTCTGCTCTGCGTCCTGCAGGGATGAGGGGTGAGGCCCTGGCACAGGCTGCCCAGGGAAGCTGAGGCTGCCCCATCCCTGGAAGTGTCCAAGGCCAGGTTGGATGGTGGCCTGAGCCACCTGGTCTAGGGGAAGTTGTCCCTGCCTGTGGCAGGGGCTGTAACTGGGTGATCTCTAAGGTCCCTCCCAACCCAGGCCATTCCATGATTCTCTACTATGATTCTGATGCCAAATTGTTACCAACTTGGTGCCACTGGCTTTCGACATCAACACTTGGGCATTTACATTGATTGAACCAAACAGATTCTGCCTCTCATCAGAGACCCTCCTGTGCTCTGGATCCCCATATCAACACAAGACCCAAACCCACTGCAGGTAGAAATCCTCAGGTGATCCCATCTCCAGGATCCCTGAACCCTTCAGAAGCCCCTGGAGCATCCCCACAGCCCCTCTCTTAGTAGGAGCACATGAGAAGCTCATGGATTTTAGACCCTGCCCAAAGGACCAAACCTGCTCCTGCGTTTGGGATGTCGAGGCTGGGAATGCTCCTCAGCCTGGCTGAGGCTCCAGAGCACCCCACTGAGCACCCCACAGATAGCAATAAACACACACTACCCCCTCAGGCCACTTTCAGGTCCTACCTCTGACTGCTCAGAGTGTCGAAGGCTCCACAAAAATTCCAGCATTGCCATGAAGATTGCTACGATCAAGCCGCAGATGAGCACCACGAAGATTCCACCAATATTCTCCATCCCCAGGCCTGAAACAAAGCAGGACGGGCCATGTGGAGAGGCAGACACGACATAAATTGTACAGGTATCACTGCACAGAAACCCCAAGTTTTGCTGTTTTGTTGGCATTGAAGATACCCAGCCAGGGACCAAAACCACAGAGCCAGCACCGTCCTATTAATAGATCCCCTCATGACTCAGATGGCAAAGGGAATGACTTGCAATAACTGCAGGATCGAAGATCCCTTCTCAGAAATGATGATTTTGCAGATAAACAGCAAGTACACTGAAGGGAAGCACAAAGCAATTTGTGGACAAACTGAAAACAAGAGGGAAAAATTGCGAGATCAATCGGGCACATTAATCCCTGCAAATTATTCACCCAGCTCCACTTGCTTTGAACTTCTCAAAGGGAGATGAGCAAGGTTGTTAAAGAAGCAGAGATGAAGAAGACAAGAAAGGGCTTTAAAGGAAGCTGGCACCGAGAAAAGCTCCTTTGATTGCATTACAAAGTGCTGGGGGGAAATGATGGCAGCTGCTTGTACTGCAGCAGCAAGGAGAGGGTCCAAAGCAGATCAGGACCCAACACTTTCACACTATAGGGTGAGAGAATGGGGTCCCTGCCACCAAGGGGTACTTGGTTATGGGTTGGGTGCTCTCTAGGAGGAAACAGCCCCTTCCATGGCACTCACCTCCCTTGTTTACGATGGGATAACTACCACAACTAGACAGCTTGCAATCCAGAAAGTTCACCAGCTGGAAGGAAAACCCATCCCTCAAGAACCTGGACCGAGCTTTGCTCAACTCTTGGCCCCAGAACTGCAGCCTGTGCCTCCCTCTGGCCCTGCAGAGCTGGACTGTGAGATGAGCTGGGGAGCAGTGCTGGCCCCAGCTTTTGCTGTCCAGGATCTGGCTCTTCTCTCCTGTTCTTGTTGGGTTTGGGCCCCTGATTGGATTGATTACTAAAAAGCATGTGGTGCTTTGCACTGGGTTGACTGAGGCCATTACTCAACAAGAACATCTATAAAAATCTTCCTCTCCCTCTCTTGTAGCATTAAATCAAAGTGTAAGAATCAATGATTTATTGACTTAATCTCGGCGTGGCTTTTAGACATAAAATCTCACCAAAATCCTTGTAAATCGCTGACCTGCTTTGTTCTAAAACTTGGGAGGTCACATTCCTCCCTCCTCCTCCTCCTTCATTCTTTTGGCATCACCTCCAGAGCAGCCCAGTGACTCTGTAAATCAGCCCTTTGCAGAGATGCTTTCACAGCAATTGTAAGGCAGAAAACACAGCCCATAATCACAATTTAGACCCAAGATAAAGGCCATCCTCTCCTCCCAGCAGCTCACAGATTTGAATTTAGGGCCGGTAGCTCTCTGTACATGCTTCTGCCATTCTGCCTGAGTGCTGCCTCAGGCACCCCTTCCCAAGCTCACAGAGAGGTAATTCCTTCTTCCATATACACGTACACGGAAGGCTGCAGCCCTCCTCATTTCCCAAACTCACACCACAGAGGGAACAAACCAGGAGAAAAACTTGTCCAGGGTCACAGAACACACCAAGCAGTGCCAGAAACAGCCCAGCTTCCCAGCTGCCCCCTTCCAAAGCCATCCCAAAACAGCCCACAGCCTAGATTCCACTTCAGAGCTGTTTTTTGCACAGTCCATGGAGGAAAAGTCTCCCGTGTGCCTGCTTGCCTTCACAGTAACTTCTTTAATAGCTATAACCTGATGTCTTTCACTGGGCCAACACCTTCAGCCTTGAGATTAATAGTTGGGGTTGCCTGTAGTGCAGCACTGCCCCAAAATGAGCATCAGCTCACAGCCCCATGGGGTCCCATCCACGAACTGCACAGACACACCTACGGCTGCTGCAAGGTCAATAAAACCAAAATAGCTACACCAGACCCAGTTTGGCTCTCTGTCTCTGCCCTCAGAAAGGTCAGAAGATCATCCTTTTAACTGGGGGACCTGCTGGCCTCCCAGAAAACACTTGCTGAGAAGAGGGCGACGGCCAGAACTAAAAAATGCAGCAACTGTGTTAAGCTGGCAACTGCTCTCATGCTGGGACATCAGCCTAATGTGGTAGCTTTTATGGCAATTTGCATAGCATTACCCAAAAGAATTTGCTCCTCAGTTTACAGATGTACTAATAAAGTCCTTGTGTCCCTTCCCCTGGCTGTTTAAAAGACGCTTTCACTTGGAGCCATTAACCAGCAGGCCCGGGGTGGAGATCCATCTCCCTTCAAGGAATCCAGGATTTTGGTCTGATCCCTCTAGCCATCCATTTTCCCAGGCATTCATTAGGAGCTAATTTACCCTCCATATGCCTCCAATATTTGTCATTTGGTTGTTCCCGCTCTCTCTGCCCCAGGCAAAAACACACAGCGTGAGGCACAGCAGAGCTGTTTGGCTTTCTCCTTGAGCTGCGAGGGAAGGAATCTCGGGTCAGAAGAAGGGGAAGAAGTAACTCTCAGGCAGAAACACTAGAGTGGAGTGGTGTGGCTCACCTTTGGCTCTGTGGTCCTCCTCTTTGGGGCACTTCCCTCCTTCCCACCACTTGCGCTTGAGGATTTCCAGGCGGTTGTTCTCCTGCAGCTGGAGGATGGCCAGGTCGAACTCATCTCGGAACACAGAGCCTGCAACACCAAGAGGGACGTGGTAGGGCACCCCCTGGGCCAGCCTTCCTCCCCACTCTTCCTCCCCACTAGTGTGCCCAGCTACAACAGCTCGTTCCTGAAGGGTTTGGAGGGGACATCACTCCATGTGAGCCACGGAAACCTGGTTAATGCCCCTTGCAGGAGGGAGTTTGGCCTCCCCACCAAGAGCCAGGGCTGAGACCAGTTAGGGAGGTTCAATTCAAGGGGAGCTTTGGCTGCAGGGACTGAGTGGGCAGTTCAGTATCACACAGCAGGGTCCCTCTGTTGTCATTCCACCTACAACTCTGACCCTGCTCTAGCACCCCTTGCCTCCAGCTGGTCACAGAACAGACTATCCTGAGTTGGAAAGGGACCCCAAGGATCATCCAAGCCCAAATGTTCATGGTAGAGCTGCTCACTTCCGTGCTTGGTGCCAAGCTCCACTGCATCCTGGCGTCTGCTACCAGAGATCCCGAGGAAGGGCCGTGGGAAAGACCCCAGTTCTCCCAGTAACTCTGCACTATTGTCCCAGCAAGCAGCTTTCTGCTCCTCTTATCTGCTACAGTTTCACTGTTTAACAAGACAATGTCAGAACAGATTTAGCCCTGAGAGAGAGGGTTTGTGCTGACAATCGGGTTACCCTGGATCTACAAGCTTACCCCATGTTACCTAAACTGGAGGGACTGTTCGTGTGATGGGCCTTATGTAATTCACCTTAACTTTGTGTTGCTAAGAGCCAGTGCTTAAAGGTCAGGACTGGAGGAAAGATCAGGAACAACTACTACCTCGTTTTTCCATGCTGCCCTGGGAGATGATGTTCTCTTGCTGGCTCTCACGTGGTGAAACACAAACCCCCTGCGTTTGTTAAACCTGATTATTACCTGAGATAGCCACTGAATTGCCCAATTCTCTGTCCTGGAGTTTTAAGAACCACCAGCTGTTAAGAAACTCGTGCTAATAGCTACACCAGTTAGAGCAGCATTACTTTCACAGCACTTCTGGGATTAAAACAGGGAGCACAAAAACGAGGCACAGACACTGGTTCGGGAAGGAGACAATCAGCAGAGAGCACATATGCAGAAAATAAGCAGCAATTCTGAGACATTCTTTCACAGTGAATCATATCTCAAGAGCCCACAGCCGCGTGTCACGTGGCTCTGGCCCAGAGCAGGGTCCGAGTGGGCACCTTGGGCAGCTGAGACCCCTTCCCCCCAAAAAAATAAATAAAACCACCCCTGGGCAGAGCCGTGAGACGCGGCGGCGGCTTCAGAGCCGGTTCAGCCTTTTCAAACGCTCCGGTCCTCTGCCGACAGCTGAGAAGGACTAGAATTTGTCTTCACTGCCTACCGACGGGCATGCCAATCCCGTAGCCCTTGGTGTCCAGAAGGCCCCCGACCTGCGTGAGGTTGCAATTGCGCTGACGGTAATACTCGTTCATGGTGGACTCCAGCAGGAAGGCGTAGTTGGAGTTCAGCACGCGCGCGATCCCCTCCTCCGTGCTCTTCACGAAGACGCTGGGCTGCTTGGAGTACATGTAGTTCCACATCCTCTGGTAGGTCTGGTAGCGGGAGTTCTGCAGGAGGAAGGAGCCAGGAGCAGCTGAGGGAGGAGGAGCGTTAATTGCCCTGAATGAAACCCCGAGTTAGATGTCCACTGGGAAGAGGGGAGAGGAGTCAGAGCAGATCTGGCGCCAGGTTCAGAAAGGCTTTAGATGCCTGACCTGCATTTATATCAGGGAGGTTTAGAGGCCCAACATCTTTGTGGATTTGAGACTCTAACCTTCAAGTACCTTGGTGGATTTGACACTCTAATCTGCATTTATATCAACCAGTTTTAGAGGCCCAAACGTCTTGGTGGATTTGAGACTCTAACCTTCACTTATATCATTGAGGTTCAGAGGCCCAAATATCTTGGTGGGTTTGAGACTCTAACCTTCATTTATACCAATAAGATTTAGAGGCCCAGATATCTTGGCGGGTTTGAGACTTTATTGGCATGCCTATTTCCAGTAGGGACAAAGCTCTTTGCGTAAATTCAGCTTTAAAAAAATTCATAGTTTTTGTATCAGACAAAAAAGAAAAGACAGAAGAAATAGCTTATGCTTGTCTGATTTAAACCTCTGAAGAAGTCACACCCTACTGATTATCACTGGAACCTTGTCCTAACAGTTCTCCAGTGTCAGAGCCAGACACCACCACCCCCATGGAGGGCACTGAGAGCAGAACTAAAGCTCTTTGGAGTTTGTTGCCCCCTGAATCCAGATTTTGGCCCACCCCCTTGTGAGGCAAATCAAAGCACCTGCTGAAAAGAACTGGAGTCTTTTCACTGATTACAATAAACTAAAGCTCACCCAGCCCCTCAGACTTTGGTTTGATCCAGAGAAAGCCACCTATGGTTAATCTCTCTTGCCTGTACTGAGCAAAGAGTGAAACCTGCTTGCACAAAGACTGAATAAAAACATGCTCTGGTCTACATTAGGAATTTCACACTGTCAAGGGCTCATTTTCTGTGGCTGGTAAGCAATGCTAGAGAGCTTTAGGGAATCTGCTGCTGACCTAGTTCCTGTCCTCATCTGTCCAGCTCTGTCCTCTGGGTGCAGTCACTCGGACTAGAGACAGACGAGCAGGGGGGGTGTTTGTCCCCAGTTCACTGCACTTTCAAACATTAAACCTGTGTGGTTTGGCCAGGGGAAATGCTGCCAGGACAGGTTACAAGGCAAGGTGCTTCAGCAGTGGACACACATTTCATGCACCCGGGAAGGGAGGGGTGATGAAGGCAGACTGTGCAATCCATCGCTGCTTTGACCCACCATCCTTCCACCAGGGGAAAACGGACCCAAACACAGCCTAAAGCACTGCAAATGGTACAAAAACATCTCCTCCTAATTTCCTCTCTGATCCCAGGGACTCCAGCACCCACCAGGCAGCGCAGAGCCACAGTCAGGGGTTTAAACTTGAAAGCCTTCCTTAAGCGAGCGCCTCGTACACAACCACCTTGGGTCACTCGGGCTCTGTTCAGCTCATTTCAGATGCAAGGCTTGGCTTAAAAGTAGCTTCTTGCCAAACCCCTGAAGAGTGTAAAGTTGGGCTGAAAAGCTCAGGCCCACTCCAGAGATTTCTCAGGCTTCCAAATTCAGTTCAGACTTGGGGGGAGGGGCTGTGTAAAAAAAGTGAGACGAGCTTTCCCTCCTTTAGGAATTTCAACAAGTAATAAATAAATAATCCTCAAGCAGTTCTTTGTGCATTCAGAGCGCTGCAGAAAAGATTTTACTCATTTATTTCCCTTCTGAATAGAGCAGGGAAGATAAAAATTAAATTGGGCTAAATGGCCCACATAACTTTGCATACATTTGACTTATTTATTTTCAGTGCCACTGACCACACATGGATTCCAGCACTGTGACAACTGTGAGCCTGCCTGGGCTTGGCAAAAGACTCTCAGGTAGAAGCTAAGATCACATCAAAACCACGTGGAGACCCGTGAAAATTTGACTTCCTTGTGAAATTTCCTTCTCTCTCCCACCATTCTCCCCATCTTCCCACCCTGTGGGTCTGGCCCACTCCTGTGCAACCAAGCAGGCAGGGATATCTCCAGAAACCCCCTCCGTGCCAGCAACTGGCATGAAACGGGCACGAGAGGCTGGAGGGACACCCAAATCTGAGCAAAGGGTGCCCTCTGCGCTCCCTACCCCACTGAGCCAAAGAATGGGGGTTTACTTGGAAGAAGGTCATGCTGGAGCCGCCGTGGATGGTGCCGTACTCGATGGTGGTCTGGTCAGCCAGGTCATCCACGGACTCGATGGGCACGTCCATGCGCTGCACCGTGAGGAAGGCGGCCAGGTTGGCCGTGTAGGAGGAGATGATGATCAAGGTGAACGCCCACCTAGGGAGAGGGGGAGAGAAGATGATGACCTGAGGTTTCCCTGTGGACCGAATCTGCCCTCCAACCTCTCGAACTCACAGCATCAGTAAGGCTGCAAAAACCCCCCAACCTTTGTCCAGCCACCACCACGTCAACCAGACCAGAGCACTGAGTTCATTCCTGGAACACCTCCGGGAAAAGGGACTCCCCCACCTCCCTGGGCACCCCCTTCCAGTGCTTAACAACCCTCTTTCCATGCAGAAATTCCTCCTCCATCCACTTCTGCCCCCGAGAAGCCTTCCTGGAGGGGAGGGTGCCCTCCTTACCAGACTCCGCTGACACAGCGCGTGGACAGTGCCTGGGGGGCAATGGTGGAGCCTTGCTGCATGAACCCCCCCACTGGAAACCACAGGCTGTTGCCCAGAGAGTACTGGTTCACCAGGAGATTGCAGCGGCCTTGGGAGCAGGGGTGGGGGCTGTACCACTCGTATGGTGTCAACCTAAAAGGACAGGAAACAGATAACTCTGGTAATTCACTGGGAAATGGGACATTTTGGAGAGAAGAAGCAAAAAGAAGAAAAAAAAAAAAAAAAAAGGAGAAAAGCTGTGAAGCTCCAACTCTCCTGGAGGCAGAGTTTTCTGAGCAGGAAGCACTTTGCTGTCAAGTTGATGCCCAGGGGCTCCGAGCTGTGTGAAATGTTTGCTCGAAGACTCAAGGAGCCAGGAGGCTTTCTTGTAGAGATTTGCAAAAACTTCAGCAGAGAGGCTCTGCTGAGCTGAAAATCTGGCCACGGGCCGTGGGGAGGCTGCAAGGAGGCAGATTTTGCAGCCCTGTGAGCAAACTCACGCCGCAGCAATAATTCCACGTGTGCACGGACTTGATGGGAAATTGAAATCAAACAGCCTTGGCTGGGCTCCCTGCTGGAGCACCAGCACTGAGGGGGAGTTCAAAAGGGAAGTGTGTGAGACCTGACTGCATTACACCACCACAGAAAAAAATAACTGCACTGGTGCAAATGGCTGCTCTGAGAAGGTCTGATTGGCCTGGCAAGGTCTAGGTTGGAAGCCAAGTGCTGGTGTTTCAAAGCATCACGTACCTCAGAGACAGGACAGAGGTGGGAATGTGAGATAGCTGACAGCCTGTCACTGAAGTGACTGCAGCCTAACTGGTTTGTTTCTTTTTTTTTTTTTTTTTTTTGCTGTTTCCAACCCTCAGCTCCCTGGTTGCTAAGAAAGTCTTCCTAATTTCTCCTCTGCAGTTCATTATATTACCATGGTTAACAAAGCTGAAGCCTGGGAGGGTCATTTTGGGGCTGCTGCCAGAAAAGCTGCAGGGCTCTGCCAGCTCACACAGCATTTAACCAGGATGAGGGGTTTATTTTTGCTCCTGCATCTCCTGCCACACTGTGATGCCAGGGAGGTTATTTCCTGCAGACTTTCCATGGTGGTTCAAGCACTGGCAGTCAAACCCTCTGCTCAGAGAGAGTCCCTGCAATTCACTGGGTCAAAAACTCCTCATAGCTGAGCAAGGCAGAGAGCAGCAGCCAGACCTCCATCTCCAGTGGGAAGCTGGGTAAAGGCACCTTTTTGGAGGGTCATGTTTAAAACATGAGGAAGGGGCTAAAGAGGCACCAGCTCTCGGTCTGCAGAGAGCATCAGGCTGCATTATTCAATGGTTTCCTCAGAACTGCGTTTCTGAGGCTGTAAAAGCATTCCAAGAACCCATTAAAGCCCTGTCAGGATGACAACTTCAGCCATGCTCGGGGACCAAGTGACAGCACAGTTCCAATTTGTGGAATGAGAATTGGGTATTAAAGAGCGTCCCGAAAGGGCCCTCAAGCCCCGAGCACGTCTTTGGAACACACTGCCAGCACTCGGCTCAACCCTGCCTGTAAGAGCCCATCTACGCCACCAACAATAAGCAGCTTGTTGGGAGGTCAGGGAGGAACAGCAGCAGAGCTCAGACCTTGGGCCTCGATGGGAGACGCTGCAGGCAGGCACTCAGAGATGTATTTTAAGGCTGACTTAAATTAGTCATAGGGGAATGGAACTGAGAGCTGCCAAGGGAGGCTCTGCACGTCAACCAAGAGGCTGCTGGAAGGATATTAATGAACTTTCTCTCCCTCCACGCTCGCTGGGTTTTGTACGGGGCCAGAGGAGCCAAACATCACTCGTGGAATTTGTGGTAACGTCTTCGAACGGGTTTGTGGGTTCCTGCCAACCTCCACCCTCCCTGCTCAGGATGAGGGGTAAAAAGCACTCTACCAACACTACTGCCAGACCTCCTGCCACCCTCCCCACGCAGATTTGGGCACCAAGCACACCCCAAATGTTTGGCACACCAATACCCAACCCCACGCATCAGGGCGTGGGGGACTCGCTGACACCGCTCATTCCCCAGAGGGCTGGGATTCTTCCATCCCCGTTCTGCCCAGTCCACACTGGTGTCTGGGGCCAGCGGATGTCCCCGTGTCCCCCCGGGTGTGGCAGTGTGACGCTAGGTGGCACCGCGAGGAAGGGAAAGGCAACCGCGACATTACCGAGCCACCAGGAAGAGGACGCAGCTCACGGCCAGGTAGGCGAGCAGCATGAAGAGCCACACTCCGGGAGAAAAGGGATCCAGGAAGGAAAAGTAGCCGGGTTTGCGGCCCTGGAATGGAAAAAAAACAAAGGGAGAGGTTTGGCCTGATGGTGCTTCTGGCAGGGTAAATGGTCCGTTCTGAAACGGCAGAAGGGAACGCACCTGCACTGATGCTGAGTGGACAAGGGGGATAAATGGGGCTTTGGAAAAGCATTCCAGAATCTGGGAGAGCACACCTGAGCTCAGAGGTGGGTGAGCCTTTAAATGTTATTTCTTTGTAAAAAAAAAAAACAAAAACCAATGAAATTATTACTTTTATCTCAGGGAACAGGATATTTTTATCTCCTGGATGCGTCAGAACTTCCTGTTGTCTGTTCTTTTTTTTTCTCAGCAAACCACCTTTCCTTAAAAAATAAGGCCTCACTGCTACAAAAAGCAGGTTGATCTTCTCTCAGAGTGTTTTAAATTTTCACAAATTTAAAACCACCACCGAAATCTTGTCAAATGGCAGCACCATTTGTTCAAGGGCAGGATTAATTTCTAGGAGGAGTTTCTCAAAAGCTGAACACCTCCCACTCTGGTGAGTGTATTTGAGCCTGTATCTCCTGCCCCAAACCACGAAGTCAGTGCTGGCATCACTAAACCAGCACCAGGTTCCCCCAGGCACCTGTAACAGGGAGGCTTCCCACGAGTCAGAGCTCTGTGAAGGCTTTTACTGTAAAGTCAGAGTGGAAACAGCCTTTTATCGCATCTTGGCCAGGCTGTCAGTGTGTTTCTTACTGGCACTTCTTTGTTGTGTGCTGAAAATGTCTCTCTCTGTTTGCTCAGTGCAGCTCCAGCAGCTGCTTCCCAGCACTGCTCTGCTGTAGGTTGCTCACTCTACACGAAAAGATCATCTTTGACACACAGAGGCCTCATTTCTTCCCTGATCCACTGCCCTACCTGTCCATCTGCGGCATCACATAAACTAATCAGAGCTGGTAATAATTAACACCCAACCTCCCTTGCTGTAGAAAACCCAGAGTCCTGATATTTTAGACCATCCAAGGGTGGTGAATAATTTTTTCTCCTTCCTCAGCCCCAGCCCAGCACTTTAAATTCCATTTCCATCCAAACTCACTGTTTTACTACTGAAGTATTCCTGTTCCTTATGCAAAAACCCGGATTTCACAAGGTCTTGGTACTTCTTCTGGAGGCTTTTAAGTTGTTCCTAGGAAAGGCAACAGTCGTTGCACAAAAAAAAAAATCTTCCTCTCCTAAAAATATCCCAGAGACTTGTGAGATCCTCTGCTCCAGTCACCAGCTGGGACTGTAAGATCTCAGAAACCTTCTGCAGCAAACTCTGCCCTGCATGAAGTAAAGACCCACCACAGCACAGCAGGAGAGGAACAATCAAATATAATACGTTCTTTTGTCCTTTCCCTATTTTTTTTTGGTCAGTTCCTGCTGCTTTTCCAGCAGCTGCACCCAAGCCAAGGGCTTTCAGAGCCAGAGATACTGCTGGAAACTACACCCCCAGAATCCCTGAGGGGCTCCCACGTCCAGTGACATCCTTTGCTCCTCTCAGATCAGAGAGGTGAGACCATCTCACAGCTCTGCAGGTTCCAAGGGTGTGTTCCCTCTGCACTTCTCACTGATCCATCATCCAGAGGATCAGGGATTTCTCGATGCCAATAGGAAACCAAAGCTCTTCTGGACGTACTTGGTGCCCTTCTTCACCTAAACTGGCTCAGGTAACTCTTTATTCCCACAGCTTTTTACACACTCAGGAATGAGACAAGGCAATAGGAGCCTGTAGCTGTGAAGGGCACCAGCTGCCCTCGCTGAGCAAGCTGCAGAATATCATTCCAGGCAGCTTAATCCTCCCTGGCATCCCAGAACTGGCAGGAAACTCGCAGGCACTGGCATTGCCTTGGCTGGGGCTCCCTCGTGAGATGCTCCTGTAACAAAGTTCCTTTCCTGCAATTAAGGCCTTGATGTCTTCTTTATATTTCTGGGGCAGTTTGTCAATAAATTACTCTCATTAAGGAAATTGCGTTGGAAGCTTTAAGTCTCCAGCTTGGCAGTGAATCTCTCCTGTGACTTTACAGTAGTAGTACTTCTGGTTCTTTTCAGCTACAGTCATTTTCAGGCTGCTGCTACATATTCCTTTCATTCACAGTTGTGGATGAGAATAAAGATATTCTGTTCCCACGGAGGGCACAAACTCTCTCTCTTCTTATCTGTCTGTTTTGAAGATGGGAATGACAATATCTGGAGCCTGTCAGATATTTTTAGCCGGTCCCAGTACAGCTCAGTTAATTGGAAGAGCTATTTTTCCTGGAATAGACATGTTCAAAATGCCCAATAATTGATGAAGGCCTCCTCCAAACCCTCAGAGGGAAGTGGGAGAGGTTCATTTACCCTCCTGAGTCGTTCTTGGAAGGCTTTGCTTTCAACCCATAGAGAAGCAGTTTTCTGGGAACATGCTGGTGACCGAAGAGCCTGGATGAGCAGGACATTTGGGAAGAGCAGGAGGAACAGGGCTATTTGGTCTTGGATTTGCCTGTGGACAGGTCTCTAAGAGACCTGATGACTCCCTGCCCTGCCCACAGGGTCTGAAGGGACCCAAGTGCCCCGGTCCCTCTTGCAGAAACAGTCAGTCCTACCCACGTCATTTCTCATCCATGTTTATCCCTAAAAAAGGCAGGCAAGAGAACTCTCTGCTGCCTCTGGAAGTCAGAAGGAAAGCAAGAACACTCAGCCTGGAAAGGCAGAAAGGCTGATTTGTGCTCAGTCCAGCTACTACAGCATACTCCCCAAATCTACATCTCCTCATCTTGAGGGGGGTGCTCAGTGAGGACTTTCAGGGCTGATGAGCCAGAATTGTGTCTAATCCCTCCTTCCCTGCTACAGAGGCAGGTATGTGAGCAACACATGCTATAAAACAACCTGACTTATCCCTCTGTGCAGAAATGGCCCTGGGCACCTGATTTCAGCCCTCTGCCAAGCCCAGTCACTGCTCAGGGCTCCTCTCCTGCCACCCCCACGTCCCCCTGGCTGAGAGTGGGAACCTAATGAAACAAAACAAGCCTTTTCTCCGAGCAGCCTGCAAGTCAGAAAGCCTGTCAAAGAGTTCCTGTGTCAGAAATCCACACTTGATTATATCACAACAAGTGAAATTGAGAAAAATGACAGCCCTGTTTAAAGCTGCCATATTTGGTTATGTGTGATGAGAGGCACCAGGCACTGTGGTGGTTGGGTTGGCGGCGTGGGGAGGAGAAAGGGGCGAGATATCAACTTGCCACTGGAGCTGGATGGGAATTGAAATAAAATGTCAGCACATTGGGAGGAGACCAGGGCGTGGAGACAACTCCTCAGCAAGAGGGAAACTCATTTGTGGTTATTTATTAGGCTACAGCTGATCTGAGCCGTGATTAACATACGTCAGCTGCAGTTTTTGACACTGCAGAGGTGGTTTTTGGGATGGGGGGGATGGAAGCAGATGGGGCTGCTCTGCAAACCACATCCTTAAAGGAAAACCAGAGCAATTAACTCTCTTGTTAGACAAATATTTACCGGTTTGATGAGTTAATTGCCACGCAGCTCTCAGACACTCTCCTGGAGCTGAGCAGGGAAGGGCTGGACAAAGAGCTGCCTGGGTCACTGGGCACTTCCCCTTCTCAAATCCTAACTGGGGCCCTTTATATCAGGCAGCTGAAGAGTCCCGACCAAGGCAGGGTATTATTTTCCAAACGGTTCAGAAGTCTGTAATTACTAATCCTGCTCAGTTTGGTGAAGCCCTGCAGGCTGGAGCGGGGCTGTGCTGTGTTACTTGGTACCAGCACAAACAGCAGATGCTCCCTGCCCTGAGGAACTTCCACTCTAAAGAGATGTGTCAGACACGTTCCTGTAGAGCTCCCCGAGGCAGCAGCAAATGCCTTGCACATATAGAGCAGAGCCTGTGCAAACCCTGCACCAATATTCCTGTCTTTCCTCTGGAGGGAGGAATGCTGGTGAGGGAATGATGCTTTAACACACTTGCTGAAGATTATGGTGCAAAAATCCAAGGCAGGACATGCACAGAATCACAGAACCCCACAATGGTTTGGGTTGGAAGGACCTTAAAGCTCATCCAGTCCCACCCCCTGCCATGGGCAGGGACACTTTCTACTGTCCCAGGTTGCTCCAACCTGCCTTTGGACACATCCAGGGCTGGGGCAGCCACTGGAAGTGTGCCAGGCCCTCCCCACCCTCACAGGGAAGGATTTCCTTCCTAAAATAGCACAGTGCTCAATCCCTAAACTTGGTAACAATCCCAGTCAAGAGGCACTGGCAGAAACACCAAACACCTCCCAGACCCACAGGCACGCTGGGGGTGTGACAAACCAACTGTAGTGAGGAGGGGACAGTGACATTTGATTTCCAGGAGCTTGAAGAGTCAGACCCTTTTTCTTTTTTTCTTTTTTTTTTTTTTCTGATCAGTTCAGTCATCGATCCTAAATTCTGCACGTACCAGAGGAAACAGAATTTTAACTAGATTTTAATTACTTGTTTGCTCTTGGCAGGAGCCACTCAGCACAAGAGATGGATGCATGAATTTACTTCTGTTCATTCCCAACACTGCATCCTGAGCAGCCTCCCCGATGGAGAGGGGGCTGGGAGAAGCAGCTTGAGTGGGTTTATCCTTTTGGCTGCTATTGTTGAGCTGACAGAGACCAAGCCACTGCCATTTGCATCACACTCCACGCTGTGCAAAGCACAAACATTTCCCAAGTGCAGATTGGGAATAACAAGACATCCCGTTGCACAGGGCCTGGCTGCCAGAGCTTGTGACACTGGGGAAACTGGGGGCTCCCATATGGGAGTAGCAGGGGAAAACCTGTCCTCTCCTGACATTCAGGCAGAAGATAAAGCAGTGAGGGGTGCAAATAAAAGGGAATCTACGGGAATTTAAGACAACAAGTGCTGTCTGAGCAAAGACATGACACAACATGCTTGCACACATAAATTCCCTGGGCCAAGTTGGACAGGGCATGGAGCAACCTGGGCTAGTGGAAGGCTTCCCTGCCTATGCCAGGGTGAGGAACTGGGTGGTTTTTAAGGTCCTTCCAACCCAAACCAGTTTGTGATTCCATGATTTTATAACAGCGCAGGGCTAAGGGCACTGAGCACACCTCACGCAGCAGGGCTCAAAGCCAAAATAAAGCCACCCTGTGACCCCCCAAAAAAGCATCCTGTGCTCAGGGATGATGGGGAAGAGAAGCCAAGGGGTAGGGGGCTTTGAGCAGGAATTGAATCCACCAAGCTGAAAGGAAATAAAGGTCGAGCACATTTGCGTTTAAATAAGAAACCCAAATATTTTTATGAGTCGTTCATTTTTCTTCTACAACCAGGCACGTTTGCATGCAAATAATGGAGGGACATAAATGGTTATAAAGTAAGTCTCTTACCATATGAACTCTGTAGAGAATGCTAATTCCCAGAGTCATGAAGGGCTTAGAGAAATCAATCACCTTTTCCCGCTCCGCCGTGATCGTCAGCCCCGCCACGGCCAAGTCGGCTTTCTGGAGAGAGAGGATAAACGGAGAAGGTCAGGGCCCTGAGCCTGGGGAAGCAGCTGAGCCACACCTGGGGCCACACACAGGACACCTGCCCCTGGAGGGTGGATGTCCCCCCTTTCTGGGCCATCCCAAACCCTCTGTGGGAGTTTTGCTGGCGATAGTTCAGGCTGGGCTCGAACGTCCCTCTGCCTGGGTGGCTTTCGCACAAGCCCTGCTCAAACACACTCCAGAGTTTCACAGATGCCACAGACCATTCTCCCCTCTTTTTCCTTTCCTCACCTGGATGTTTTTTGCTCTGAACTCACAGGCTGCCCGTGAGGACCCCGCTGTGCTAACAGTAAACACACCAGCAGCCCCTGCTCCCAGCCTGACTGCCATTTCTATTCATCTAAGGCTTTAAAACCTGGCACAACAGGAGCCATCAAAACAATAAATATCGTGTTTATCTACAGAAGATACAACCTCCCCCTTGCTGAGCCCCTGTTGAGCACAGCTGTCCCTTCCTTGCCCCTTGCAAGTGGCACAGGTAGGAAAGAAAAGCAGCATCATTACCTACATCCTTTGAGCCATGAAGTTCCCAAACCTGCCAACCCCAGACTTCCCCAAAAAAATTCAGAGGACTGGCATTAAAATTTGCAGATTGACTTGCAAAGCGGACGAGATTAGAGGGAAGAGAAAAAAAATAAAAATAATTCCTCCCCGTGTTAATACCCTTGTAATACAGATAAGGGATTTGAATTTTAAATATTATTTTTATTACTTTCGCTCTTTTAAGGTCTGTAATTGCTTTCTGTAAAAATGAAACCTCCACTCCTATATCCATTTGTTTGACTGCTTTGCAGGAAGATGATTATGCATGTGGAAGAAGAGAAGGGGGGGGGAAAGAAAAGCTGTTTGCACCTGTTGTCCCTAAATTTGACAAGGTCTGTGCAGAAGCCAAGGCACCATCAGGCCTGATGATGGTCCTGATGGGAAAGGCTGGAGTTGCAAGAGGGAAGAGCAGCAGTGCTGGAGGCAGCAGGAGGAGGGAGAGGGAAAAGAAACCCAAGGTGATCCTCAATCCCAGTGAAGGGGGTCGTGGAGAAGGTGACAGTCCATGCAGGAATGTTTTATGGGACATGCTCAGTGCCAGATTTTTGCACTTGTTTCCAAGCAGCTATTACAGATTCTCAAGAGGTTCAGGCTGGGATGAATTATGAGCTAAGGAGAATTTCTGCCTAGCCAGACATTTACCCACAGGCTTTTTAAAAGACACCAATAATCACAACGTGGTGTGTGAGCAGTTGAGCCCTGTGTAAACACCAGCAGATTACTAAAATGGGATCAGTTCATCTGTGCAACGTGGCATGTGAAGAATTTTATCTACAAGGAAAGCCTAAAGCTTCCTAAACCTCTCTTGTCTCTGCTTAAAAGGGTTTGCAGGTACTATTGTCCAGGGGAGAGCTCTCCCAGCAAAGCCCCTGCTGAAGATACAGCTTAGTCTGACAATGGATTTCTTCTGCCAGTTCTCCAAAGTAAACACAGTTCTAGCAGCAAAGCCCCAGTCTAAAGCGATGGTAAATAAGCCACTGTCAAAGGTATTTCATGCCAGAGCTCTGAGGACATTTCCACTCCCATCCAAGGGCCAACACAAAGGTGTTGATGAGAGGAGCTCTCATCTGTCCCCAGATTTACCCAGCTCAGCCACCACCTTCTCAGGGGACCATCAGTGACCTCGGTAATTATAAAAAACTCCAATTATTCTCCCAACTGCCATCCTTTGAGACCCTTCCAGAACACACAGAATCATAGAATATCCCGAGTTTGAAGGGACCTTTGTCATTTCAGGTACTTTTGCCACATCAGAGGTGCAGCACCTGCTCCAACCTGTGCCCAGATCCACCTTCCTTCTCCCACACCAGAACTTTCTGTGCAGCAGAGCCCCAGCTCCTCGTGGCTTTCTCTCTCTCTCTCTCTCTCTCTCTCTGTAGGCTCAATCTCTCTCTGCAGGCTCACAGTCATGCAAGTTAAGAGCTGATTCCTGACAGAGACAAACTTTGATCTGGGGATGGCGCGCAAAGAATCCTCTGCCTGAGCATCACCCATTTCCCGCTTTCAACTTCGCTTCCCCGTGTTCACAAAACTTCTTGTGATTCACTGAGCTACAGGGGAGCTCTGCAAACCTCAGCACTCGCCAACCTCCCCCCCTCTGAGCACAGGCAGGAGTGGGAATTTTATGGGCTAAGCAAAGAAATGGATTTTTGCCTTGTGCTTCTTGCCCTCTTGTCCACATTCGGGCCTTGGGGAAAGGGGGAAGGGGAGGAAAAGCAGGGGGTGTGGGAAGAAGGGGGCAAGCACTGCTTGTTGGTTTTCATCCTCCCAGCACAGTCGCAGCTATAAATGCCGGCATGAAACAGGCTTAGAGAGAGACCCAGAGCATTTTGGGAGAGGAGGCAGACACTCCTTTTAACAAAGCACCGCTTAAACACGACCAAACCCTCACCAGGCAAGAGGCAGCCCAAGCTGGGGCGGGCCGGTGTGTGAGATGAAAGCTGCCACACCAGCACCAAACCTGGCGTTCCCGTGGGCATCAGCACACGGGCTTTGGCTGCCACCGGTTAAACACGGGGGGCTGAGCCGGCTCCTGCGGAGGAACAACAATTAAGGAGCCTTAAGGAGCAAATTGCAGGGACTGCCAGTCCAGGGGCGGCATCCGCCCCCTCGCCGCGGGCGCTGACAGGGCTCAGCCCGGCGCTGATGGTGATGAATGGGGCTTGACGTCAGCCCGGGAGGAGAGGATCCCTCCAGAGCCTCCCACGGCATGGGATGGCAGCCGGGAGAACAGCCCTGCTCCGGCCCCACAGCGATTCACCACCCCCTGTCAGGCTGCGGAGACGAAACACGGCGAGGAAGGCTGAGCGGTGCAAGGCTCATGGAAAACAAGCCAGGGGGAGGACAGGGCTGGGATCTCCTCCAGGAGGAGGAGGAGCCCCTTGGAACAGCACCTTGGGAGCTCCATCCCCTGGGTGCTGGTGGCAGCATCGTTCCCACCAGCGCTGCCCACAGAGCACTGACAGCGGGACCAAGGGCACAGAAAGCTCTCTGTGTGCCTAAAGAGCCTTCTGGGAAGGTGAAATAGCTGCTCAACCTTCAGACTCACCTGGCCACCAGGTACTGCCCCAGTGCAGGTACCTGTCCCACTGCAGACCCGTTGGGATGCAGAGTGCAGGATGGTCTCCAGAGGTTCCCTGCTATTCCATGTGACCCTGTCATCAGCAGCAGCCACTGCAGGGCGGTTTGGATACATCCTGCTCACCTGCAGATCTGCAGATCTGTCCCCATGGCACGACAGGCCCAGCTCTACCAGGGGATCAGTGTGCTGATTGCTGCTGCTCCAGCTGCCCACCTGATCTGACAGCAGCTATTTCAGGTTGAGCAGCACCCAGGCTGTCTGCTCAGATGCACATTCTTGCATTCAAGGGCAGGGCCTTTAAATGAGGGTCACCCCAAATCGGTGTTTGGGAGGTTTTAAAGGCCATGCAGGAATTCTGCCCCGTGAAAAGGGACAGCCTGGGAACCCTGGAGGCTGCAGCCCTCCCTTGAAGCCACAGTCAGGGTGGGATGACCAGGAGCCAGAGCAGATGTCAGCCTCAGGTCTGCACAAACCCCTCTGCCCGTCCCTGGCTGTGTCTGCACAACAACCCCCACACCCCTCCTCGCTCCCCCACCCTCCTGAGCCCCCCCATGGCACACTTGCCAGCACAGACAGCGTGCAAACAGACTCCCCCTCCCTCCCTCCACCCACACACAGCTCTTCTCACCGAGCACCCACACCCACTGCGAGTGGAGAGCAGGACTCTGACAGTTTACAAGCATCTTCTCCCTCCTCTCCCCTTCCTGCCCTGTCTTTGGAGCAGCTGAAGGGAAAGCACCACCTGGCCACCAGCAAGGAAGGTGGAAAACCACCACACCAAAGCTTTAAGGTCCTTTCAGCTCTGGGTGTTTGCTGGTCCCGAGGCCAGACCCGTCCAGGAGATGGACAACTTCATCTCCTTCACTTTGAAAAGAGCCCTGATCATCCCTGAGCCGGGACAGACTCAAACCACTGACACACAGAGCAAAGCTCCAGCGTTATTCCACACCATCTCACTTCCCAAATGACCCTGCACAGTCACTCACTCCCCATTACAAGCTCCTTTAAGTGCTTTCTACACCAGCCTCACCCAAATACACTTGCCCTGGAAACACTCACAGATCTGCTGTGTTGGCAGCACCAAAGGTGATCTGTTACTAAACAATGCTGAAGGAAGCCTGGGCAGCTGACAGAGGCTGCACAAAGCACATACCAGTCCTTTCCACCCCATCCATCCTGCCACAGGCGAGCAGGACAGGGGACTGTCACCTCCTGGAAAAAAAAAAACCCAGCCAGCCAGAGGTACCCGGGCTGCATCAGAGGGAGGTTTTTGGGGAGGTCTTTTATCAAAACTGCAGCATCAAATCCTGCCAACAAATCAAACCCATCTCCCATTACCTCCCCTCTATGCCCCAGGGCATTCCTGCAATGGGTAAATTCGGGAAGTGCTGCTGAGGGATCCCCCAGACAGACACGATTTCATGTGGAGGGCGAAGGGAGCTGAGCACCAAGGGCTTGCTGTGAGGCTACCAGGACAGCAGCTGCAGGCTGGGTGGAACAAGGAGAAGGCTGTGAAAATACATTCCTCGGTGTGTATCATGCCAGGGAATTCATTTCAGCTTGAGGATGAGCTGGGGAGAGGGGGAGAGAAAGGGAAGAGCAGACAACCAGCAGGGACTGCGAGCCAGAAGACTGCACTGCAGCGGGAAGGAGCCAGCCGTAATTCTTCCAGCCCAATTGTCCCCCAAGGCTCTGGTGCCAAAAAAAAAACCAAACGAGGAGATGGGAAGATTTGCTGCTGCCCCTTGTTTGTTTGTTGTGGGTAGCACACGTGTGCAGTGTCAGCTGAACTGCTGGAGACCACAGGCTGTGCCAGAGCCGGGAATGCTGACGGGGGAGAGCAGCTTTACTGCCCTGCTCCTCCAGGGAGGAGCCAATCTGCCTGCCCTGCATGCTCAGAGGGACAAATTAGCCCAGGGTCTTCCCAGCTGGTGACATCTTTCACTAGAGAATGGGCTCAAGGGACTCTTCAGTAGGAACTGTAGTGAGAGGACAAGGGGGAACGGCTTCACACCGACAGAGAGTAGGGTTAGATAGGGATATTGGGAAGAAATTCCTCCCTGTGAGGGTGGGGAGGCCCTGCCACAGGTTGCCCAGAGAAGCTGTGGCTGGCCCATCCCTGGAAGTGTTCTTGGACAGGGCTTGGAGCAACCTGGGACAGTGGAAGGTGTCCCTGCCCATGGCAGGGGGTGGAACAAGATGATCTTTAAGGTTCCTTCTAACCCAAAGCACTCTGTGATTCTGTGAGTCCTTCCAAGTGATTCCTCCCAAGCCAAACCTCCAGCAGCTGATCCCAAAGAGTGCAGGATTCCTGCCCTGCTGACACAGCCAGAGGTGTCCCTACAGCTCTTCCCAAGCCACCCCAATCCCCCTTTTCCTTACCTCTCAATTTGTTTTGTGAGCAGGTCGATAGGATATGTACTGGAAAATTTGGGTCAAGCACAAATTTATGTTTATGTAGCATCCTGCTCAATCATATCATGGTGCACAATTAGCTGTAATGGAATTTTCAGCTCTTAAGAATAAATCAATAGCTGGTTAATTTAGAAGCAATAAAATGAAACACTTTTCCCATATAGCCTGGAGTTGCTCTGAGGAGATTCAGTGCCACGGGGGGATTACAGGAAAGGCACTGCATGGAGCTGGATAATTCTCTGACCTTTTGGTCCTGCACATTAAGTGTGTGTGAGTCAAAGCTTATTTTCTGACAGCTGATCGGGGTGAAGGAGGAATCTGATGCCTTCTGTGTGCTAAAGGCCTGGATGGAGAGGAGTGTCCAAGGGTTAAATCCACCCCTAACACAGGATCTGCTGGATCCCATGGGATAGGGGATGAACAAGGGACTGGAAGCAAGGAAAAACTCCCCTGGGGGATGTGCAATGCCCTCAGAAAGCCACGTCCCAAGCAGCCCTGAGTGAACACAACACCAAGCACACAGCCAGCCCTGCCCTGGCTGACCTGATCCAAAGTGCCAGTCCCTGGGATTGATCAGGAACTTGCTGAAACCACTATAAAGACTCTAAGGCACACAGCAAGAACAAAGCTGCAAGAGAAAGCTGCTTCTCTTCTCCAGTTTGTGCTGCAGCCTCACAGAGCTTTGCCAGCTCTGCCCTGCTGGAGCAGAAGTAAAAATCCTCCTAAATAAGGCTCGAGCTGCAGAAGAAACAAAACGGTTTCCATGTGAAGATGAAGCTGAAACATCTACCACCAAATAAAAAACAAGCCTCCAGAAGCTCCCATTTAATGGGGAGGCACTGCCAAGGTTTAGCAGGCCAGAAGTCTGGTGGCTGCTCCCTTCCTTTGTCTGCACAGATCACACGCTGCTCTCGGCGCCTTCCTTCTCTCCCCTCCCAAAAAGAACGGTGCACAAGTGTAATTGTGTGTGCATGTAGGTACACAGGCTGAGAAAGATGGATAGAAAACTGTGCCAGTAGCCTGGGGCATCTGCAAACAGCCGTGCAGAAGGCTCTTTCAAAAGAGCAGATGGAGGTGGGATCTCAGCTGGCACCGGGAATTATCGCTCCACTGGGGAAGGGTGACCCAGGAGACAGGAGCCAGCTCAGGAGAATCTGCAGGCTGTTCCATGCCCTGTCTCTGACCCTCAGCAAATCCCAAAATCCCTCTTTTAGACTTAGAGTTGCCCCACCTGACCTTAGGCACTCAGCTGACAGTCCTAAGGTAGGACGATCATCAGCCAGGTCCCCTTGGCCATGTGGGGAAGAAGCAGAGAGATGCCTGTGGGCATCTTCCAGATGATGATTCCATGATCATCCAGAGCTGGAGAAGACCTGCAAGATCCTCAAACCCAACCTTCAACCAAATACCACCCAATAAATCACAGGAGTGAAGTGATGTTCACTCATCTCCCACAGCTGGGAAGAGAGATGTGGCAGGAGCCCCAGATCCCTGCCTGGAGCCCCAGGGGATGGATTTTGGCCCTTGTTCCTCTGCTCTGCAGGAGGTAGATGATGGAGGGACTCGGGATCTCCTCTCCCACAGCGGTGGGATTATCACAAATGCACCTCACTGAGGATTTGCCACCAGCTGAGTGAGTGCCCCTGGCTTCTCACAGCTTTGGTAACGATGAGACAGGGTAGAAATAAGTGAGTAAGGAAGAGTTGGCTTAAATAGCATCAATCTTACTGTTAGCTTTGGCTAAGCCTATTTTACTAAGGATCTCAGAGCATTTTGTGAGCTGTATTTAAGCTCCAGGAACCCTGGGGAAGGGCTGCCTTTAGCTGCTGAGGAAAACAAAGAGCAGGGAGGGGGGTAGAGGCTGACTGGGCACAGGTGTTTTTTTTTTTCCAGGGTCTACCAAGCCCTGTGTATTTTCCTGTTGCAAGCTTTCATTCATCTTTCCACTGAGAAAACAATCATCCACTCTGCAATGAGCTCTGATGCAGGATCCCAGAGTTCAGGTGTCTTTTCCAGCAGAGTGAGCACCCACTGAGAGCACCTCGGGGCCCTGTTCCCGCTCCTGCTGTCACGCCACCACAACAAACACATCTGCCACTGGGAGAACACATGGCCAGAGCCTCATAAATGGACTAAACCACACACACACACACACACACACCCCCCTCAATCCTTCTCGTCCTGGAGCACTTAAAAAACCACCATCAGGGTTCGCCAAGTCCCACCAGAGGGGGCAGAGCTAAAAAGAGCAGAGTTAATCCACTTACCCGGGCAATGAGCTCTCCAACCATCCCTGTCCACGTGCCGTTGGCCTCGGGGACCCCGTAAACGCCGTCCCCCACCAGGTGGATCTTGTAGTTGAAGCGCAGGATCTCTGCCAGCTCCTTCAGCATGTCCACGCAGAAGCCCTCGTAGCGGTCGTTGCCCTCCAGCTCCTGGTGGTTCCACTTCAGCATTAAGTAAGGGTTTTCCTGCAGTGAAACTGGGCAGCTGTCATTCCCATCTTAGCCAGCACGGAGTGGGGAGGGCAGTGCCAGGGTGGCAGGAGCTCAGGGAGTCTGGGTTGGAGGGGGCTTTAAAGGTCCAACCCCGATATAAGTGGCACACCATCCCAGTATGGATAGAATTGATATGGAGAGCTTGGTGTAGGGGGTGTAATTTCCACACTGGGATTCACTGGGCAGCAGATTTATCCCAATTCCAGCTTCCCTTGGCACATAGCCACCCCTCCAGTCTGTCCCCCCTTTCAGCAAACTTTGTGGGACACGAGGAAATAGGATTTTGGGTGTCCTTAGGAAGGGCCAGAAGTGTTGGAAAAAAAATCACTGGACAGGCAGCAGCTGGAAAGGGAAACCTGTTGAATAAGGTGGTGCCTGTAAATGCGAAGTCTTCATAAAATTGTGCCCATCTTGGCCAATTTTTATAATTTTATGGGTTGAAAGGACAATTGTCCCTTCCAACTTACCAGCTGTACGCAAAAAACAAGACCATCATTCAGAGATGAATGTAAAATGGCCACGTATCCCCATCCCAGCCCTCTCCCCAGCTGCTTCTGAACTCATCAAATATCATTTCCATATGAAACATCAACTTGAGTTTAATTACACTGTCATGAATTGTCCTCAGTGCTGTAATTAGAGATTTGATGGCCTGTTCTGGATGAAATCAGCCTGCAGTGCCTCATGCTGGGGGTCCAGGGGGGTAGGGAGAGGGAGGGATATTCCAGCTGATCGGCACCCCTGCAAGTTGGGAGCCAGTGGGAACTGCAGGTGACCCCCTCACTTACCAGGATGGTGGTGACAATGAGCGTGGTGTTGAACAGACTGTCTGATATGTTGGAGGAGAAGATCCTGTTGTCCATGCTGAGTCCTTCAGACACGTGCCAGTGGCCAATCTGGAGGGATAAACAGCACAATAAGGGAATTTACAGGGCGAGTTACGGCACAGAACCCGCCATATGGCTCTGGTGAGTGACAGCCATCGGGCTGGCCTGTCTGTGAATGCTCCATTACCTTTACAAGGCACCCCCCACAACAGGTCAGCAGAGAGATTTAACCCTCTGGTGCACCCCCACCACCTGCTCTGCAGTGCCAAAAAGCTGGTCCTTCCCACGTGTCCTCCCTGCAGCAGCTCCCTGGGGCTCGGGGTGGTCAAACAGCCCCCTGTGCTGCCCCCAAAATGCCCACCAAGGTGGGTCAGTCTTACCCAGCAGTGCCCACACGGCCAAAACTCCAAGCTCTGCCCTCCACCTTGGGGGCAGATGGTGAAAGGAAGCCACGTCCTCAGTGGTGCTGCTCCATGACTCATCTCCTCTGGCTGCCTCTATGGATGCCAACCACTCCAATTAAGCACCTCCAAGCTTTGATCCAGCCTCATCACACCCAACAGCTCTAATTTACCCATCCAAGCATCAGTGTCACTGCAGCAGAAACCAATTCCCACCACGGGTGGCAGGGACCAGTCCCCCAAGCGCTTGGGAGGACGCTGTGATTCAGCTGTGACGCAACACAACCATCCTGCTGCCTTCAGCCAGGGGGGAGGAATATTCAACAGAACCTAATTTTAACTTCAAGAGCCTAATCTCCCTCCCTCAGAGCTCTGGGCAGGGAGATCAGCACCTCCAGCAGCTCAGAGCATGCAAATTAGACTCTGGCTAAAGGAGCCTCTGCTTTTCCTCATGGATAGAGGGGTGGCTGAGGGAGGCCAGCTCCCTCTGAGACCACTTCTCCCTCCTGTTTTTCCTCTCTGTCCCCATCAGTCCAAGCCCTCTGGATGACTGTTGTCCTCTGGCACCACTAAAGTGAGGTGGTGTGGCCCTGAGAGGCAGGCAGGTGACTCCAACGCGCAGGGGGAGTCTTGACGGCTCTTCCCTCAGCCAGAACAAATCCATTCCCAAAACAAGGGGATGGAGGCACAGGGATGGTGTGCTGGAGCAGGCTGGGTGCAGATTTTGGGCACCTTGTTCTCTTGAGGTCTCTCCTCCCGCTGGGATTGCTGAACATCAGCCCCTCTGCAGCGATTTCCTCCCAGGGAGAGTCATCACTCACAAACATTGCCTCATTTTTTTTTCCCCCCTCCTGGATTTCCCAACCAGAGATTAGTGACAGATTAACTTTAATTTTAACAGCCCTCGCTGTTCTCCAATTTGTCCCTTCCCTGCTGGCACATGCTGAGACTAATTGCCTGCCTCCTCCTCTGACAGTGCCGTGGGTTTGACCTTGCTTTTCAAGCAGCACCACAGCCACACTCCCCCCCACGTGCCAGGGTGCTTCCCACCAAATCCTGGGGGGCATCCAGCTCACCACTGTCCCCCTCACAGGCTGACAGAGCCACTGATTGACTCCCCACACCGCTCATTGCTTCCAAAGTGCAACCTGTCAGAGGATGTCTGGGATCCTCGTGCCTCTCCCTTTCCTGCAAGATGGATGTCAAGGTGATTTTAATCATCTCCATCTACATATAAAGAGCCTCTGAAAAACAGAAAACATATCCATCTGCGAAATGTGCTGGAAAACAATCAAATCCCCTTCGTGGACCTGGATAAGACCATCCTGTTGTTAAGGCTCTGGACGAGGGGTTCAGAGTTTTTAGGACAGGGGATTTTTTAGTAGTGGATGTGATTGGCCTGTATAAATACACCAGGTGGAGGAGGTCCACTGCAAAGAGGTAGAACAGCTTTCGAAGCTAAAACGATGGCACTGGCACAAAAATAAACAGGCACAACCCAGCCAGAAATAATCAGCCTGAAGACTGGAGGAGTGTTCCTAATGATCAGAGGAGCTGAAGTGGTGTCACACCTGTCCTAGGAGAGCAGCGAGAGCAGCACAGTCACCTGGGTGCAAGTTGGAGCTTGATACCTTCAATTGACACCTACCCTCACTTCAGCTGATCTGCAGAAGGTGGTTTTTTTGGATCAGTGGCACCTAAAGATTTCTCATACTCCCCATAAAACCCCCAGCAGCTGACAGGATGCACGTGGGGCATTCCTGGCTGCTCCTTCCATCCTGCAGCCCCTCCATGCAGAGGCTTTGAGGTTCCTCATGGTGTGAGATGATGAAACACCACTCCAACTAATGATTTTAACACGGTCATCTGCTCAGTGTTCTCTGGGCAGGGAGAGATGACATAGCAAGACCTCTCCATAATACTCAGAGGCACCACAGGTACTTCCCAGCCCTATTCCCAGCTTAAAATTAAGGTAAAGCCAGGCCTGAATGCAGATGTTGGAACAGGCAGGGGAGGGCAATAAACCCAGACACCTTCTGGGCTCTGATTAGCAAGTGCTGTCCTACAGCTTGCATCCATCTCCTGCCCTTCTCAGTGCCCCCAGGAGAAGGGAGGAGTGCAGAGTGCAATCATCCCTCATCAAGGTGCCCCAAGGAGAGGGAATTTAGGAGTGCCTGGAGGTGGAGGGAAACAGAGAATAAAACAAACAAAGGAGGGAAAGCCCTCAGAGGACAGGCCTGCCATGGGGTTGGCACTCCTGAAGGGCACCACTGCAAGGCTGATGCCAGCACAGCAAGCAGGAAAAAGCTTCCTCCACTGAATTTAGGACAGGGCACTGAAAGCAGCAGCTGTTAAAATCTGAACAACCATGAGACACGCACACAACCCTCCCCAGATGTCCCCCCTGGACACGAATGACGCTTGGCAGAGCCCAGACAGGGTCTGACAGTGGCATGTCCGAGTTTGTCGGGCCCTGGGAGGCAAAAGACACTCAGCTCTTGGCAGGATCTGTCCCTGGGCCCTTGCTGGGGGTAACAGCTAAGGAGGAACAAGTCCCATCGAGGCTGATTAGCCTCTTCCAAGTTAAAGAGGTTTGATGCAGCGAGGATTGCTGAGGGTCTCAGAGCTATCACCGGGAACTCATCTGTATCTCATCAACATACCAATTAAACAGCCCCATCACTGCACTACTCTGTCTCAGGACACCAGCAGAGCCTTTAGTTAACTAGAGACTAATCTGCCCCACTTAGGACCAGGCAGAGGTGGGGTCAATGTGCCTGAAGCAGCTCCAGCCCCACCACAGCTCCCCCTGCCCCTTTCCCTTCCTCAATCACAGCCCTTCCTCATCCCCCTCTCGTGCTAAGCTGCCAGCTCGTGGTTCACTGCAAAGCACTCCTCTGGACCCCCAGGGGTGTGCTGCAGTGTTTTTCAAAGGGGCAAGGAGAGGCAAAAAAAAAAAAAAAAAGCTGACATTTCCAAACTCATCCCTTGTCAGATCTATGGATCACCAGCACATTAATGAGCCTGTGCTTTATCGAGCATCCTGTGAACGGGGAGCAGCTCTCATATGGCTGTGGGGAAAAAAAAAATAAATAAATCCCTCTAAGTTAAGCTAAATCAGGAAAAGACACGTTTGGTGCGTTACATAAATGTATTAAAAATTGGATGTCAAAAAGCCCTGCCTCCCCTTGCCCAAAAGCAACAGCGAGTTGGAAAGTCTAAGTGTCTCTAATTTGTTTGCTGGCTGGATCAGCTTCAAAATTGGGTGAACTCTCTGTCAAAGCTGGTGAGCTGGAAGCCCCTGTGGCTTCACTGGATGGAAGGAGAAAGAGGAGGAGGGAGAAAGAGGGAAGGAGAAGAAGAGAGGAATGGGCAGAGAGCATGAGCTTGATTAAAACTAAGGAGGGAATAGAAGTGTTTCAACCAAGAGCCTGAGCAAATCAGTTAATGCAGCCCTTGGGAACAACATTGTCTCCAGGATGTGAATGCCTGTTCTTCAGCCCGTTCCCTTAATTAAATTATTTCTAATGATTTATTTAGTCCTTTTTATTACCAGAAGCCAGGCTGGCAGTGAGAAAACAACCACCTGTGGCCCAGCAGAGTGGCCTTTGCGGGGACCTGGAGGGCAGGGGGAGGTCAGGCAGGAGCCTGCCAGGTTTCACAGCTCCCTGGGGATGCCCTTCCCAGTTAAACACACCCCTATTCCAGGCTGGGAGGGAGCCTGACACCCTTCCAGGCACTGCTGTTGGTCAGTCAAGAGCCCTGAGGAGGGTCTTTAGTCTCAGGGCACATCAGGGTGCAGTCAGAGCTCTCCATGGAGCTCTGGGAGAAGCTCTCTGCTCCAAGAGGACCTGAGCCTTTACTGTGAAGTCCCTGCCACATTTAAACACATCAAAAACAAAGCTGTCACAGGGAGGTTTGCAGCGTTTTTCTTCCCAGATCCAGCTGAATGCACGTCCTTATTAACGCAGATGGGCTTGGATCTGTCACTTTTGTTCAGAGGATGACGGGCTTGGGACAGGATTAAAAGGGCATTGATGCTATGAGAGATCTCACTGTGGGGAAAATGCCATCCTGATCTCCCTCTCACTCGGCAAAAGGCAGCATCAAAGCCAGGCTGTCACTTGACAGGTAAGAACTGGCAGGCAACATCCTTGCCAAGGCTGAAATTCAGTGCTGCCAGACCAGGGGAGATTTCCTAATGCCAAAAAGCTCTGTTGGGGAGGGGAAGATACAATAGCTTTTGTTCTCTGCCAAAGTCCAAGAGAAGTGGCAGTCTCTGAGAAAAGGGCAGCAGTGGAGTTGTCAGCAGGGAAATGAGATAAAACCTCTTTTTCTGGGACTTCTATTTCATTTTTTTTTCCCTCAATGAAGTGTGGATTTACCAGTAAAACCTTAATTCCTTGGGCTTGTGTCATGCAACCCTCACCAGTCTGACACCCGTGGCCCCACCTTAACCTTGGCTCAAGGCAGAAAATATCCCTTGGACAGAAAGAGGGTGACAAGGAGAGAAAGGACCAAGACTGGGAAGAGTCCAGGAGCACCGAGACAAAAAGCAAATGAGAGTCTGAGCTAAGCAAACCTGTCACAGGGGAACCATAAACCGAAGGGTAAATGATCTGGAACTTCCCCCCACATGCCAAGTAGGGGAGAGATGGTGGGGAGTTCCTGATATGGGGTTGCCCCCTTTGCTATCCCTCATAGAAGTTGTTTGGAAAGGTTCATAGCACCCCTTTTTTTTTTTCTTTTTCCCCATTTAATGGGAAATCATCCCGTTTTTCCAAACAATTTTGAGCAAAGGCATCCAACAAGCTAAAGAACAAAAGGGTCACGAGCGTGAGCTCGTACCCAGCACAGACTCCTGACACAGACTCCCTGCCCTGAATTACCTCCTGCACACAAAGGTTGCTGTGACAGGACAAGGATTGGCTCTGACACCACCACCTCAGGGGCCTGATGCACGAAGACACATCCAGATTATCCCAGACGCGCTCCTGACGAAGCGAAACCCGCCGTGTTCGGCAGCCCAGGCTCGGCGAGAGCGATCCACGCCGTGCTGAGCACCTCTCCTTGCTCAGGGGGGTGTCTGCAACCCCCCCGTGGGTCCCCACAGCAGCATCCTGGGGCCACAACCTCCCCAGGGGACGCAGAGATCATCCCTGGGTGCTGTGTCTGCTCTTACCTGCCGGAACCCACCACGGGTGTGCTGCAGGATCTTCAGGGCGTAGTTGGACCGTTGGCCTTTGCTGTTGAATTCGATGTGGCCGGTGAGACCTTCCAATTCTACCTGTCCAAGAGAGACTGAGTTACAGCGCCCAGCGAGGTGGCTCACCCCCCACCACCCTCCCAGCGCTGCAAACCTTTGTGTCTCCACCCTGGCTGCTCTCAGGGTCTGGAGGGGAACAGGGGGAGGAGAACAAAGGGCAGGGCTCCCCCCAAATTTCCTTGCTTTGGATTAACCACCTCCACAGCCCCTCATCACTTCCCCCCAGCCCAAGGCTGAGCAACAAGGGCAGGCCACTGGGGCTCCAGGGATCAGAACTAAGAGGAGCTGAAGGATTTTGTTGTTTCTGGCTAAGGGTGAGATTTAAAACACTCATGGACCAAAATGGTACAAGGCTGAGGTCTGGCTAAGCTTTCCCTTGGAGAGGGAAAAAGGTTTCTCAAAATTTCTTTGTCTCAGTGGCCCCCTAAACGGACTCAGAAACCTGCTCCTTCTGCATGGCCATGGAATCATACTGACCAACCCCAGGCTGAAGCTACAAGGGTGTCCTCCTGCCAGAACTAGGCTTGTTTGCTTCCAGCAACCACACTTTTGGTTCAAAGGAGCCCAAACTCCTCCATGGGGGAACTCACGTCTTGCCACTGAGCTCCAAGCAATTGCACTGCATGATCTTACATCAACTCAGGTTCACTCAAAACAAGGCTCAAACCACTTAGAAATATTCACACTTCAGCCAAAAAAAAAAAAAAATCCACTGAATTTTGGTTTTTCTGCAGCAAAAACGGGGAGTTTCATGTCGTTCCAAGGCCGGGCACAAACCAGCCTTTAGACCTGCTCACTTTTCACTCCCAGAGCTGCCTTCAAACAGCACAAACGGCGCCAGCAAGCAGCACAGCTCTCGCTGCTGGCAGCGGGGGAGCACCAGCCCTGCTCCCAGCGGCACCCTTCAGCCCCCTCTCACCATTCTCAGGTAGTTCATGAGGCTGGTGCCGTGCTGCCAGATCTGGGCAGAGCCGCAGGACAGGGGCTTCACCCCGATCTCCTGGCTGCGGTTGAGCTCCTGCACGGCCGTCACCACGGCGTACACGGCGTCAAAGAGCAGGGCAGAGGAGAGCTGTGGGGGAAAGGGGGGGTAAAAATCAGACAGGAGGACAGAAATCCAGCCCCCCCCTCCCCCCACTGCTCCTACAGGACCCCGCAGCAAGCAGGACAGTGCTCTGTTCACAGTCCCTTTTTGCTTCCTTGTTCTTCAGAATTTCTTCCACCCCTGTCGTCTTTCTCTCTGTTTCTACCCCTTCCCATTCGTTTCTACCTCAGTTTCCTAAAGTAAATAACTTTTTCTAATCAAGGGATGTTTTTTCTGGTGACTCTGATCAACCTGCTGGCCAGGGGGGAATGCTCCTGAGAACACCAGGTTTGAGGAGTTCCTAAAATGGGCAGCTGGGCAGAATAGAGACCCTGGGGCTGCACTCACAGAAGGGAAGATGACTGTGCCTCTTCAGTCATTATTAGGCACCAGTGTTGTCCTTCTCTGACAGGCAGATCCACATGAGAGGAGGTTTTGCTAGACCTGCTTCTCAAGCCGCCAAATCCTGGTTTTCAGACCCCACAGAGACCATCCAGTGCTGTGCTAGACCCCCCCCAGTCTCCTGCTGTAATGGCACTGCTGAAGGGATGCTCAGGGTCATCCCCTCTCCTTCTCCTCTTGGCTTTGTTTGCCTTTCATCAGGTCTCTTTGTCCATCAAGGCTCACAGACCGTGTTTCTTGCCCGAGCACAACTGTTTCCATGCCTTTGGCCCCGTTAATAATCAGCCATTTTCCCATCTCGTGTTCACTCTTGCAACAGAGATTTCACTTTTAATTACTGTCACCCCCTGACTCTGCTGGAATTAAGCCGTTGCACCTCATTACTACCAAGGCTACATTTTCCTCATGGATACTTCCAGGAGCATCCTCTTCCCATCTCAGCTCCTGGCAACGGGCTCAGTCTCCAGCTTGGGGCTGCTTTGCCCACCTTGCCCTGGCTGTGACTTACAGCACTGCAGCGGAATCTGCATCCTCTCCTCCTCCCAGAGCCTGTGGGTTTGTTCAGTGCTGCCAGTGGCCCTGCAGGGACAATCTCTCCCAGTTCAATCATCCCAACAAACCTTTGGCTTCCACTGTGTTAACTAATTTGAACAGAGCAAGCCAGAGTTAACCCTGCTTGATCTTCCTGAGATCAGTGGTGAGACCTCATTGACCACGGTGGGTTGGGATTAGACACTTAACAAGCAGCACAGACACCTTAAAACCTACAAGCCAGCATGAGTTAAAAGGCAGGATTCCAGCCTAATGCCAGCAAAATCCCAACCACCAGCTCTAACACATCACCAGCTCTGGTGACCTCTCTCTTCTCCAGCCCTGATCCCATTTGCCCTGTCCCATTCCTCCTGCACTTGCCAGTTTAATCTGTGTTACACAAACACCATCCAGGTTTCTCCAGGGAGCGCTGGGCACCTTGGCTGGCACCTGCCAGTCTTGCAGCTCACCTGCCTGCCCAAGAAACAGGCAGCACCTTTGGCTGTGTAGAGTTATTGCTGGCTCCAGAGCTGGGAGGTTTTGTTTTTGCTAAGCTTGATCTAAACACTCCCCTCCTGGGAAGCATTTTCCAGAGATCTTTAAAGGAGATGATATATCCTTCTCCCTGCCTTTATTTTTTCCTAACAGGGCCTCTCCAGCCTGTCCTGTCCCCAGCCCCTGCTCCATGAAGCTCTTTAGTAAACACATAATTTTAACTGGGAACTTAATCCCTCTCAGGTCACAGGATGTCACACACAATCAGCAATTACTTCCCTGAATCAGGAACCAGATTAACACCACCAGTTGGACAAATGGAACTCTAATGAGACCAAACACAACCCCTGTGACCCCAGAGTTTCCCCATTTCGTACCAAACCAGAATATTGGCCCAGCATTTTCAACTGTCTCCTGCTGGGTTCCCATTTCCACCTTCCCTGAGCAGTTAATGATCTCTTATCAGCTGGTGAGCAAGAGACCTGTGGATCTCAGTGAAGCATTTGACATGACTGGTTGGAATGTTTTACTCCTTAGCTCTGAAAAAGTTGTCAGGATTTCTGGCAGCCCCCTTATAATTTCAAGGAATTTAGGGACTGGGAAGGGCAGGGTGATAACACAGGATCAAGTCCTTGTGTCTCTTCCTCAAACATCAGCATCTGTATCTTTGCCCCCCCCCCCAAAAACGTAACAGGGAGAATTAAAGCCGTTAAAAACCCTGTGAAACAGACTTTACAATCTGGATTTTATTCAATGACATAAACACTTAATTACAAACATCTGTTTTAGCCTAAATTCTAATTACCAAATCTAGCCATCTGTAATTTGAATGATTTTTCTCTGATTCCCTTTTCTTTGCCATGTGATTAATGAGAATGGCATTAGAGCAGGCAGCTCCCTCCTCCTTTGTCAGATGCTCCCTCGGCTCTAGAAGAAAGCCCTGTGATTTTGCAGCTCGCAGGAAACCTCCCTCCTGTCACTTCCAGCTGTTGAGCTCCCTTCTCCCTCCTTAGGATGAGCTATTCCGTGAGACAACTCCTTCCCAGGACTGCGAGGGGAAGTTCTAGCACAGAGGGGTGTTCCCTGGGAGATGAGACCTGCCAGATTTCTGGCACTGCCTGGCAGTATTTCCCTCACAGACAAGGGAAAGGAAACACATGCCCTGCCTGGGAGTATTTCAGCTCTGCTCTGAAACTTCCCCACCCAGGGAAAAGCCCTTTTTCCATCACCTGGGGCATGGCAGTTCGAAGAATTCCAGGCATAATCCTGCATCCTTCCACCTGCAGATTTTGCTGGTTGCTCAGGATAAGGGTAAGAAGGCCCAATGAGAATTTTAATTTCCCCATCACACCTGCTGCACTCCTGTTCCTACCGACTTCTGCTTGTACTATTAGAGGGAAATTTGGTTTTAATGCCTCTGAACTGTCATCCAAATAGGAAGTTTCCTGGTAGCAATCCCATGGAGATTCAGCAGGGCAGGCAGCAAGTGACTGGAGAGGGGAGGAGGGAGATTAGGATGGTCCCAGGCACCTCCAACAGGGCAGAAAAAAACAATAAGGGCAGAAAGCTCCTTATTTTGCCTGTTAAGGATCACTTTGTGGTGACAATAAGGTTTTGAGAGCTGCCTCAGCTCGTCAAGGGGATTCTGAGCCCATTAAAAAACAAGCAAAAGGGTTCCACTGATGGTATTTTCTCCCTCTCCCCTCCCCCAGCTCCAGGCACGGCACCCCTGATGTGGCAAATCTGCTTTGCAAACCTTCCCAGTTGGGGAGAATCCCTAGGGAAGACTTCAGCCTTGATCTGCACATTCATCAGGGAGATGCTGGAGCGTGGAACACAACACAGCCTTTTGGCATCTGCCTCAGCCCAGCCCTTTCTGTGCCATCTGCATTCCCAGTCCCTCTGCCACGAGCCATTTTTTACTGGAAGTAAAACACACAGGGACAAATTTCACAAGGGAAACACTGAATCAGAGCTGCACCATCCCCTGCACTCACAGCAAACACAGTCCAAATTAAGATCAGGCTGGAATTTAGAGCTCTACACCAGCTCAAGCACAGAGAACCCCTCTAAAGCTCTGCAGCCCAAGGTCCCTTTGGGCAGCCTCTGACTTTCATGATCACTTTAGTATTCACCAAATCAAATTCTCCTCTGGAAATCACAGCTTGATACCCAAATTCCTCTCCTACCTACTTAGCCCAGGGAGGCTGTGGGGGTGATGGGAATGAATTTTACTTACTGCTGGCCCAGTGAAGGGAGCATGATCACAGTTCTCCTGCCAGGACTGGTTGAGGCTCTGGACAAACTCTTGGAAGAAGGCATGAGACTGGTTGAAAATGGAAAATCCCAGGATGTTGACTCTGTCGTCCAACAGGCTGTCCAGGCGTTGGAGGGAAAACTCCTAAAGCAGCACAAAGCAGAAAGTGGGATTAGAGGAGAAAACAGGCACTGAGAGCTTCAAAACCACCCAAGCCTTGGAGGGAAGATGGGACTGTGGAGTGATGAGACCTGACATTGGGGATGAAACCCACCCACTTGTTGGTGAGGAAGGTCTGGGTGCTAAACAGGAGTTGTCAGCCAAGTCCAGGGTTATACTGGCCAAATTGCAACAAAAAAAAAACCCCAAACCCTGCAGAAAGGGTTCTGGAAAGTTTCCATTCCCCAGCTGTGGTTCCTGCCAACCACACCTGAGCGTGGTGTTCCTTCTGGAGTTACAAACCACCCCTTCTGGCAGGAGTTCCCCGTGACACCGAGGTCACAGCCCAGGCAGGGAGGTGGATGATGTATTTCAGATGAAGCCAGTAACCTGCTCCAACAGCCCAGAGAAGGTCAGCTCTGTTGTGGGAGGTCCAGAGCACACTGAGATTTATATTTCCCAAGCACTGCTCTTTCTCTCTCCAAGGCACTCCCAAAAAACCATATCCCTGCTGTGTTCACTGTGAAAACATTGCTGTGCCTGAGAGCCCCAGGCGATGGGAGGACACCAGCAATGGTTCTCCATCCAAACCCAGGGCAGGAGGGATCCCCAAGCCACCAAGGCCACCTGTGGAGACCCATGTCTGGAGAGAAACCAACCTCCTTTCCTTTTTCTTCTGAGTTTCCTCTGAACTGGACCCCAGCCTGGGTGACAAACATCATCTGCTGAGTGAAGCTGCTCCACCACCACCACCAATTTGGTGACACCGAGCTTAAACTGTTAAATTCCTTCCCACAGGAGAGGAGGAACCTAACCCTGACCTACCTAATCCTAACAACCCAATCCTGAAGCACCACCAGGAACCAGGAGGAGATGCCACTCGCGGGACACCCTGACGCCCCGTGGAGGGTGGGAAGGTGCTTCCACTGTGGGGTTTGGAGTTGGGAGTATCCCCTTACAGTTCTAAAAAGCAAAGAGGTCTAATGCCTAAAAATGACTGCAGATTATAAAAAATTACAGGAAAAAAGGGGAAACCCTCCTTTGCTCCTCACATCAATGGAAGCAGTTAGTTACACGACAGATTCCTGGAGAAGGGTCCAACCCTTCTTGTCCTATTAGCAGGAAATAATGGCCCCTTCCTCACTAATTTCTCTTTTGCTAATTGCTAAAATGGAGCAGGAAGGTGGGAGTAATAATAGTTTCAGGAACTGCTGGATGCCCATTCTCCTCCATCACTAGCACGGACGTCTCTGGGCTCTGTGGAGTATGAGATTTTCAGCAAGCCAGGCCATTTTTTAATCTTTGCTGCGTTCCCAGGCACGCAGGAACAGTGTCTGTAAATCTCCAAAACATGGACTTACAAGACTGTTCCAGCCCAGGCAAACTCCCACGGGGATGTGATCAGACACAGGATTAAGTGCGTTTTGGACACGACCACATTAGCGTTGGGTAACATGAAATTGCCTGTGAACTATTGATTCATTTGAATGATATTATCCTGCTGCCTCCCTGACAGGTTATCCATTTACCCACGGCATCCTGTCAGCCCGTGCAACGAGGGCAGGTGGCTAATGAGGAGCTGGGCCTGAGGAGATGCTGGATGCAAACGGAGCAGCGGGAGATGCGCTGAGCCCCCCGGAAAAATACCATCTCTCCCTGCAGCCAGAGCTGGGAGGCAAATCGGGCAGGGCACGAGGCAAACTGACTGCCCTCCTGGCTTGGTTGTACACACACAGAAGGAAAATGGGGTTTTTTTGCACCAGAACAGCCACGCAGTCCAAGGCTTCGTTCTCAGGCCAGACCGCCCCTGCCTCCCTCGCTGCATTTATCCATTGTGCCTCTTCTCCCCTGAAAACATCCCTAAGCTTTGGAGGCTGCAGGTTTGCTGTTCTCTGCTCCTTAATTGGCAACTAGTGGGTGAGGGAATGAGCCCCTCTGGTCTCACTTCACCCAGGGAAGCCGAGGAAGGGGTGAGATTTGCTCCAGCCACGCAGCTGAACCCACAGCTCTGTCTGCTCCAAGTGCCGTGGCCAGTCCTGGCCCCTCGCCCGGCTCGTGGCAGAGTTTTTGGAGGGATCCCCACCTGCATCAGCCCCTTTTCCTTGAGGAAGTTCCCTGGGGCTGGAGGCAGCTGCCAGGGCTCGCTGCCTGCACAGCAACCGCAGACAGACCCCGACACGCTCCCCCCAGAGACACCAATTTGCTCCGGTTCAAATGTGAGCAGCAGCTTTGCCCAGCTCTCATTAGCAGTGGCTGGTTTGGTCTTTTTCCACAGCCAACACTCCCCCACCCACATCCATCTTTTTCCAGGTAAGCCTCCAGCTGCAAAAAACCCCGTTCCTGTGGCTGTCCTGTCCATAAAGCAGCAGCACCTCTGTAAGAGAGGGGGATGGCACAGCCTGTACCCAACCCTTTCCCCTCCACTGCTCCTTCCTTGCCCCTTCCCTCTGCTCAATCTCCAATCTCTTTCTTGCCTTTAAACGTTTTTTTTCCACCAGATATTCACAAAACCACTCTGCAGAGCCAGGTCAGGGGGAAATGAGCCGTGAGCTGCCTAAGCAATGAGATGGAGATAAACCACCCTTGGGGGACACACTTCATTTGCAGTGGGATAAGAGAGATTTGGTAAGGTCAGGCTTTGCAAGGAGGGCAGAGGGGTGAGAGCATCCAGATACTCAGCTCAGCTTCTGTCCCTGTCTGGTTTTTTTTTGTGTGTTTTGTTTGGTTTTTGTTTTTGTTTTTTTTTTTCCCCCTTTTTACACACTCATTCACCACGCTTGACATTTCCAAACCCACGTTTTGCAAACACAAACTCATTTGCCATTCAAGGCCTGCCACCTCTCAGCTGATTTCCCATGGCAGGAGGCAAACACGGGCAGGACAAGGGGTGGAAAACCCCGACCTCAAGGGTATTTTCAGATGGAGATCCAAGGATTTCTCACTGAGACAAGAGCAAAACTGACTTTTGCCCAAGCTACCACCCTGCCTCAGCTGCTAGACAGAGCTGAGGGACCTAATTCCTACACTGGTGCTTTTGAAGGCTAGAAGATAACTTCCCAATGCAGTAAGAGCAGGGAGACATTAGGAAAATAACCCACATTCTGTTTAAAAGGGGAGTCCAAGCCTCCTCCACCTGCACAAATACAGCTTGGTAACCACAGGCTTTCAGGCAATGGCAGGTGATGTGAATTAAAGAGATGGGTGCAAACAGCATCTCCCTTATTATCTCTATTCCATTAACAATTATTTGCCCCCCTTCCTCCTACACTGCAGCAATTGCAGTAGTAGACCAACACTTTGCCCTCCACCTCAGTCCAGCCTGAAGCACAGAGGAGACCACCAGAAGTGAGGCCAAGGTGAACTCCAGGGACACAAATCCTGAATTCTTCCCTCTCTTTTCACTCTTTTTTTTTTAAACACCCAGCAAAAGTCAACGTTCTGCTTCAAGAGGTCTCAGGAAAAACAGCCCCAGAGGGCCAGCAGCCAAAATTAATGAACTTTTACAGAGGAAAAATCCCCAGGCTTTGCTCTAATCACGGCAAATTCGGCAGCAGCACCAGGCAATTACAGTGTAGATGCTCTGACTTCTACTACTACAGGGCTGCAACCACCTAAATATGTGCTGTTAAATAACAACACTTAGCAATTCTATGGCACTCTATATTTTCCAAGTGCTAGGCACACATTAGCTAATTGAATACAAAGGGCTTCCCTGGGAGAAAATGCTGGAGGAGTTATTAGAGGATGAAGTCACTCCCGTGCTTCAGCAAGCACTCGACCTGCACTCTCACTTCACAGCAGGAGACAAATCCTGTGTGTGGAGTGACCCCAGCACTCAGATCACTGGGAGAACCTGGCTAATAAAAGCTCAGCAGTTCATGGTTTTAGAGCCATCAGCTTGGATTTGGTGTCGTTGCTGGTTGTGAGCTAAACCAGATTTACAAGGATTTGCTCTGTCATAGCAGGATAAGGCCTAACTGGCACATAAAGGTGGTGATGGCATAGAGTTTTGAAACAAGGTCTGACAAAAATATAGAAATACAATTCTTCATTAAAGATGATTTTTTTTCTTTAAAAAAAGAACTTACTTCTTCAAACAATTACGCTGTTTTCTATAGGAAAGAATTAAAAACAAAGTTTCCTATCTATCCCACCTATATCTGGGAATTATTGTGCCCAGAATACCAGTGTCATACCTGCCTGGGATGCAGATGTGTCTCCGAGTGAGGAGCTGCCTCCCCTGCACTGCCAGCGAGTGGCTCCTCTAATTGCTCCCCCCGCAGTGCCCAGTTTGCTGTTCAGCACTCCCTGCATCAGCTATTGAGCTCCTTCCAGCTGTATTGATTGAGCTGCTGATCTTGCTCTGCATCCCATTTGTGTGAGCACAGCCTCGCTCCCTGACTCGATTCTTATCACATTTTTAATAACCCGGCTTGCCCTGGAAAGAGGGAGACAGTGATCACTCCCTGCAGGATGGAAACCTGTCAGGGGCTCCTCTCATTACCACTGCCACCAAGACCTTGCTTGTCCTCACCCCATTCCAAGCCCCTGGAAGGGACAGGATTTGCTCAATTCAACCTGTGCTAACGAGATGTCTCCCTCCCTCCTCTCTCTCCTGCTCACACACACACATGTTTATCTTCCTCTCCTAATCACTGCAAGGACTCGATTGGATTTTTGGATCTGCTGATCAGCAGCCTCCAAAACATCCTCAGACACTGTCATAGCCCAGTGCTCAGCAGAGGAAATTCACTGCTGTAAACTCAGCAAGCTGTGCTGACCTCAGTCCTGGCCAAGGACCCGGCCCCTCTGACAACACCAAAGGCTGATTTACACCAGGCACAGCCTTGCTGTGGGCCCAGGACACGCTGTACTGTTCCTTCTTTGTGGGTTGGGAAGGAGAACACTGGGCCAAGGCTTCCATTTCCCTATTAAACCCTCACTCTGGCAAAACTCCCCTGTTGGGAGTATTTGGTGCTTAGAAAAGCTCTCACCCTCCCAGCACAGACTTCAGTGTCCATCCTGAGATTGCCTGGCAGGAGCCAAACCTCCAGCCAGTGCAAAGTCAGCACAGCTCTGGTGACATCACTGGGTGCCAATGTGCACCACTATTCACCATTTCGGGGTTAACCAGAGGAGATTAATTATCCCAGCTCAGGATCTTAGGGCAAACAGACTCCAGGGAGTCTCTCCCCAGGTCATGGGGGGCAGAACTAGTACACTTAGCCCAGAAAAGAACCAGAGGGTGCCATCCTGGTCCTATCTGTGCTCAAAAAAAACAGGTGGATGTGACAGCTGAGGACACGATTTAGTGGTGGACTTGGTGGTTGTGGTGGGCTGATGGTTGGAACTGATGCTCCTAAAATCCCAGACTGCTTGGAGATGATTTACAACAGCAAGGGTCCAAAAAGGAAGATAAACATGCAAACAAACAAAGGACACAAACCACAAATGGCTTTCCCAGGGGACTGGTGGTACCTCCCACCCTTCTCCATAGCAGAGGTACCACCACCTGAGCATCACAACCAGCTCCTCACACCACTGGGACACTGACCCTGCCATGGTCCCACTGACCAAGTTCTCCTCCAGCATCACCAAACCTCCTCTGTCAGATGTGCAAAAATCACCTGCCTTTGCCTCTCTGGATCCTGCTGCCCTCAGAGCTGAGCTGCCAAGTCTGTTAATCATTCCAAAGCTCCAAGAACACATTTATTTATTTACTCAAGTGGACAATATTATGTTAAGTGCTTTATGGCTTTCTTGAAAGGCTCAATTTATTTATAAACTATTGACAGAGTCAATAAGTTTATAATGGGCCACATGTAAAAATCAATTTCCCTGGAAGCAAAAAAAAAAAAAAAAAAAAAAAAAAAAAAAAAAAAAAAAAAAAAAAAAAAGAAAAAAAAAGTCATCACAGCAACAAATTGTGGCCTTTTGAGGAGGTAAGTGGATGTGGTAGATCTACTCAAGGCAATGTTACTTGGCCATTTATGTAGTAAAAGGGAAACTGTGAGCTAAGGGACAATTTAGGAGAACTATACATACATATATATATATATAAAATTTGATTGCTCTTACAAAGTTGACACATCACAAAAGCATCAGTGTGCCACGTGAGGATGGGTCTTTAACCTCCTCATGCAAGGAGAGCTATTAAATTTTGGAGGCTGTTCTTCAAACGAGGGCACTTTAGGAAAATACATCCTCAGTGGGAAGCAATTGCTTACAACTTCTCTGCAGGGAGCCCGAGGTTTGGAGAGCAGCAAAGCCTCGGGGAGGAAAAGAGGTCAAGTGCTGATGTTGGGACCTGAAAAAAAAAAAAAAAAACAAAAAAACCACAGCTCTTGGAAAATGAGGGGTAGGAAGCCTGAAAGACAAACAGGCAGACAAGACAGCATGAGGGCAGAGGGAAAGAGAGAGCTTTGCTCTCACATCAGAGGGCCTGGGGTGCACCTGAGAGGATGATTTACTGAACAACTGGAAATCAAGCACGGGGGTGGACTCTGAACAGCACAAAAAGACTCAGACAAGGTGAGGCAGCGCAGGCAGAGAAACCCAGGGAGGTGCAGTTATTGCTTTGTCTAAATGCTCCTCTCCTCATGCTAACCAGGGTGAGGAGAAATTGCTCTGGCAGCCTTGCAAAGAAACCTGATTTGTTTGCCCTGCTACCACATGCCACTGAAAACATGGCTCATAAATCCAGGGCGTGATAGGGGCTCTGCAGAATTGTTTGTATCAGCTGCTGGGGATCAGGAAGGCTGGCTGGGCTGCAAGGGAAGATTTGTCAAAGAGCAACAAGAGGAGTCTGCCTTCCTCACCTGGGCAAGGCAGAGCAAGGGTGCCCAGACCTGGGGCAGAAAAGAAGGTTATTTCACCCCCCCCCCCAAAAAAAAAAAAGGTGGTTTCACAAAGCAGGACTAAAAAACCTAAGCTCCACAGCCCTGGTCACACACTGATCTGTAGTTCAGTGCCCCCCTCCTTCCAAGGGATGTCACTGTGATGACAAGCTGCCACTGAAACGTGTGACATTGTCTGGGGCATCTGGACACTCCTTTCCCCTCCAGTTCCAACGAGGCACCCAGAGCAACAATTCAGCTTTGAAACCCTTGTCTTATATGAAGACCTCTTTATAAATCACTAAACAAAGAAGAAACAACGGGAAACAAACCAAAAAAAAAAAAACAAAACAAACCACCAAACCCCAAACTGATTTATCTGGTCTGTGGGAATTGAACACAGCAGCTGTTTTATCAGCAACAGCACCTGCACACCATCTTGTCAGGGAAAAAACTGCATCCAGTGAATAGCCTGCCTGACTTAAGGCACTAGTAAAACTCCTCTCCACCTTCCTTCTTACAATAATAATTTTAATTGTTTCAATTATTTCCATCTAATCTCCTTGATAAATGTTTTTAAATATAAACCCAGCCTGAGGTCCATATGTTATTAAAAAAAAAAAAATAAATGCAAACAGAGAGTGGGGGAAAAAAAAAAAAAAAAGACAAACCCAACAAGCTGCACAGAATTAACAAGCTGAAAGAATTAATTGTAGCATGGGATTTTGGAGGCATCAAACACCCCTCCTACTCTGTGCTGCTGATTTCAGGGATTTCCAGTGCTGGAAGGAACATTTTCTTCAATGCACAGCAGGCTGTTTGCAATGGTCTATTTAGGCACTATTATTATTATTATTATTATTATTATTATTATTATTATTATTATTATTATTATTATTAAGCTCTGTGGATATCCAGCCAACCTGTGCCCTGCCAGGGAGCAGGGAAGGGACAATGAGTTGTTCTGAGCCCAACTCAGCATCTCCTCAGGAAATTCCTCCCAGAAGGGCAATTCTCAGAGCAAGAGAGTTCCTAACTTTGTGGAGATACCAAGAAAACACTTGGATCAGATGGATATTTTCTGCCAGGGGGTGGAGGACAGGAGGGGGCTCATCTGCCACGGGGACCCCGTGTACAGATGATGGAAGTGGAGAAGCAAAATGCACCAGACCTGCTCTGCTTCCCTGAGTATCATTAGCAACTCCTGGAAAATTTGTGGAGCTTCTGCTGCTGACAAAAAGGGTCCCCTGAGCTGGCTGAAGGAGCCTGATAATGAATTTGCACGCAGTAAATTAGCCTGTGGATATTTTTCCACCGGGCTGCTCGCCTCGGCTCCCATGGAAATGCGCTGGGGGCTCAGGACTCCCTCCCCCTTTGCTCCTGCCATCTCCTGCCAAAAGGCTGGGAGAGCATTGCTGCCACTATCTGCAGCCATCAGGCTGGAGCAGAGGGGCCATCATCCCGAAATCTCTCCCCTGTGCCCCAGCACAGTGGGAGCCACAACAACTTCCCTGCGTCTGAAGCTCCGCAGAGAGCAGAGCTGAGACACCGCGAGCTGTCGGCTGGGATGTGCTTATTAAATAAAATTAATGCTAAAAGACAGAAACAGAATTCCCCTCCACTGCTGCAGGGCAGGTGTTTAATTCAGCATTTTATCCTATTTTCTCCTCTTTTTTTTTTTTTTTTCTTTTTGCCTGAAATATTTTTTTCCATCTCCAAGCAGCTCCAGTGCTACACAGACTGTCTATTCCCCTTCTGATGGTTCTCCCCCTCATTTGAAGCCATCTTTTTGTTGCTCCCCTTGACAGCAGTTCACTGTGATTTTATCTTTTCTATTAGGCAGTGATTGCAAAACCTCAGAGGGTTCATTAGGAGCTTGATAATCCCTCCAGATTTATGAGTCTAAATTGCTCACTCCCATCTCCAATCCCCATTTAAATATTACTAATTTCCTTAAACATCTCTTCCATCTGCCCAGGTTTTGTCTGATGTCACCTTTATGCAACAGCCCCTGCCAAAAATCCAGTTAGTTCTGCTAAGGGCTGGTCTTTTGGACAAAGTGGTAAAATAACCTGGGTAAACACACGAGTATCTTGTGAGAGTGAATGGCAACAGAACTCATTTCTTTCTCACCTGCCAGAACTGAGTTACACGAGATGAATGGGTTTCAAAGACAAATTTCACCTCAAGCAAATGCTTAGTCACACCCCTGCTCACAACTAGTGTGGGGGTGGAGGTGGGGAGCTTAATTTTAATAGTTATTTCTGTTGTCTGTGAACAGACTCCGCTGTGCTGGTGATGTGCAAACAGAAAGCCCTCACTGTGTGCACAGTCTGTGCCTCGGGGAGCAGAAAGCACAACTCCCAATCTCCATCACTGCCTGACTCCCCCCCCACCCAAGGTACATCCCTTCCTTTTCCATTCCTGCCCAGGGCTGAGCCATCCCATGGGGATGAACGGGATCGGTGAAGTTTGTTCTTGCTGGGCTGATGTGGAGCAAGGACCTTCGGATCAACCGCTGAGCAGGAACCTGGTGGCTTTTTCTATGTTCTCCCTATCCCCTTTTCCACTCTCTGCCCCAGTTGCTGCTCTCTTGGCTTTGCAACCCCTCCACTTCACTCCTTTCCCCCCTCCTCCTCTCCACTCCAGCTCTCCTGCCCACCCGTTTGGCTCCATCCCTTCCCGTCTGTCTCCCACCCAAACACAAAGCGTGATTCAGCTCTCGGCTTTCCTGGCACAGGCACACCCTGGCATAAATATTAATAGAAATTAGAGAATATGAGTATCACATGGGGCTGGGAGGCACCTGCACTCGACCCTCCAAGCCCATCTCAGGTTGCCATCAGCCCCACACCAGCGCTAATAGGCAGGTAGCTTGCCTCCTAGTAGCACTTCCCTCACACCACGTGGCAACTGCTGCAGCAGGAGAAGTTTCTCTGCTGTTTATTTTGGGTTTCCCCCTGCTGCTGCCTAAGCCCATTACGCCTTGTTTAGCACAGCGCTCTGGGGTTTAACCACACCATCCCCCCATTAATGTTATTAGTAGCTATAAAGCCAAACCACCACGGGCCCAGGCTGGAGATACACCCTGCTCTGCCTCCTGACTTTTATGGGCTCAGCATTCCTTTGTCCTGCAGAGCAGCTCTCAGAGACTCAGCAGGGAAGCAGCGTGAGTGCTGTGATGGCCTCTGGATACCCACCCCAGTGCAGCCTGGACTTTTGCCAGCACAGGGAATGCAGTCAGGGAGGGGTGACACTTCTGAATCAGGAACAACCCATCTGCTGGAGCTCCCCAGAGACCTGCACATCTCACTGCACCGCAGTCACAAAACCTACAAATCCCACCTTGGGATGCTGCACCGCATCAATCAGCTCTCACCTCCCAGAGACCAGGGCAAGCCTCTCCCCCTGACTGATGCTCAAGCTTTGCAGGGGAACTGCCCTCCTTGCCTCCCCCTTCCCTCTCCACTCAGAGCACGTGGCTCCTCCCGTGGGGTCAGGGGGATCAGCTCCCATTAACGCGACTCCGCACGCAGGCGGGAGAGAAGCTGCGAGCGACGTCTTACCAGATTAGTGAAGATATAGGTGTAATAGGCAGACGCCATTCCCAGCTCAGCTGCCTGTGAAGGAGAGGAAAGGAGATTAAACCAGAGCCTGACAATCTTCAATCTCCACTCCAGCAAGGCCCAGCCTGGGCCACGTTTGCTTTTCCATCCTTATCGCGCCGTG
>NW_020956005.1:180142-181956 GCF_003031625.1 Empidonax traillii | reverse complement strand
GCGAGCGACGTCTTACCAGATTAGTGAAGATATAGGTGTAATAGGCAGACGCCATTCCCAGCTCAGCTGCCTGTGAAGGAGAGGAAAGGAGATTAAACCAGAGCCTGACAATCTTCAATCTCCACTCCAGCAAGGCCCAGCCTGGGCCACGTTTGCTTTTCCATCCTTATCGCGCCGTGCGAGCGCCGCTGCCTTCCCGCAGCAGGGCAGGGGGGGGGACACGGCAACACAACCTGGCCTGGGGGATTAAAGGCTGGGGAAGCAATTTTGGCAGCAGGGCTGAGCCTACCAGAGGCTCCAGGCTTGTCTCTTCCCCCGCAGATGCAGAGAACAAGGGAGGAAAAGCTCTTTGGGGTTGCAGGAAAAGGACAGTCGAGCCACTGGGGGGTTTCCCATTTTGGGCTCCAGCCCCACAAAATTATGAGGACAAATGAAACTCAATAACTCAGCCTGTTCTCCAGAATTTAGAAAGGGTTGTGATAGCCACCAAAATAGAAGAAAAGAGGGTAAAAGTATATAAGGATGCAGAGAGGACACAGATGTTTCCATGGGGATGATTTCTTCTAGAGATCACAGACCAGATCACTCAAGCCCTTTTCCAAAATTCTCACTAAACAAGTGAGTTAGTTGTGGGAACAGATGCTCAGGAAAGTGAGGCATTAATCTGCAGATCCCCCTGGAAGCCTGTGTTTCACTGCCAAGCACAGCTGGTCCCAAATCATGCTTCAGGACTTTGGCAAAGAGGTTTTCCCATCACTCCAAACCAGACAAAGGAGCAGGAGACAAGGAGGGAAGGGCCAAAGGCAGCACCTCCCGATTTTACTCCCTTTCAACCCCCGCCAGAAGCTGAAGGATGGTGACCAGAGAAAGCCAAAGATACCAAGAAGGGATGGCTTAGATTGCACCTCTGCCTATTCCTGCCTGTCCTTTACCTCTTCCTGTGCAAACCTGAGGCCACAACCTCTGCTGGTGGCTCAGGTCTGGCTGTGCCCAGCCCTTTGGCTACACAGTGACACCCTGTCCCTGGCACAGGTGGCAAAACAAGCACAGCAAAGTCACTGTGATGAAAAGAGCACCCTGGCTCTGGAGGAGGCTCCCGACAGCTGCCTCGCTTTTAAACCCCCCACACGCTAAAAACTGGCACCACTTTCCCTCCCTCTCCCCTCGCTTGGGGGCCAGTGCTGCTGTCAGCTCTCCCTCTGACCCGCTTTGAAGCCATTGTGTCTGATTTGAAGGGCAGAAAAATCAAAGGGAGCAGCAAAGAGGCTCCCGGGATTGTCACTCCCATCCCACCGGCAGGCGGGAGCTGGGACAGGCTGGGAATCCAGGGAGCAGCCACGTGTCTCCAGCCCATCTGTGGAGGGCAAGAGATGAGAAACTGTAATTTCTCTCACTGTTGTGGCAGGGCAGGACTGGTCTCCTCAGACAGAGCTGACATTTTCAAACCAACAGTGCATTTTTCTTGCTGTTGGAGACCTGTACCTGCTTGCTCACCACCCACCTCACTCCGTATCTGCTTCCAACTCTGCAAGCAAAAGACTTTCCCAGCCTCCCAAGGTGCAAGAAGTTGACAGATCACAAGCTCATTATTTGTTACCTTCCATTCCTACATTCCTCTGGCTGGGAAGGCTGAATTAGTTTTTACAGAAAAAAAAAAATTAAAAAAAAAAATCGTGGGAATCACTGACATCTTTATCAGTTGTGGCAGAGGGAGCTGGGCAGGGAGAGTGTGTGTGCCTGGAGGGAGCTGATGGGTGCCTGTGGGAAGTCACTATAGCAACAGAGGAGGGGGACAGCCCTCAGCAGCCAGGCAG
>NW_020956005.1:86505-179585 GCF_003031625.1 Empidonax traillii | reverse complement strand
ACAGCCAAGGGGATCCCACGGCTTGGATCCTGCCTCCACTCAGGAACGTGCTTCTTGTACCTCCCAGGATGAGGGAAATTCTCCCCAGCTTCAGACTCCATCTGGAGCCACTGCTCAGTTTTGAGGCAGGCTATCAAAACAAGCTCTAAAAACCGCGGCGAGAGACCATTTAAAAATAAACACGGTTAATAAGACAATTTAAAAAAAAAAAAAAAAAAAAAAAAAAAAAAAAAAAAAAAAAAAAAAAAAAAAAAAAAAAAAAAAAAAAAAAAAAAAAAAAAAAAAAAAAGGCAGCAAAAAGTTAGAAACTTAATGGGAGGGGGAAAAAATGAGACACCAGTGCGCTGATGGACTAATTTCAGAGGGCTGAGCTGTTTGATGGCAACAGGAGCCACCAGCACACACCACTTGGAGAGAGCAAACACATCGGCTCAGAGCAATTAAAGCATCACTTCCACAGATAAAGAGTCCTGGAAAGAGAGAGCAAATTATTTTCCCCATAAAACTCCATCACAGTGGCAATTCCCCTCTCAGCAGAGCCCATTTCCAGGGATTTCCCCACTCCATTATCCTGCAACACGTGGGACCTGGCTTGGGGGGAGGGGGGGAGCAGCAGCACCCAGAGCTGGGACAGGGAAGGGACACTCACCTTCTGCAGGATGGTGTGGGACATGGAAGCGTTGGCATGGACAATGATTGTGGCTGTCTTGTCATCCCTGATCTCCTTCAGGAGAGGGGTGGGATCCCGGCTGTCATCCAGCATCCGCACCGAGAGGGTGTCCTTGGAAATGAGGAACTGCCGGAGCAACTTCTCCAGGTTTAAAAGGCCTTCAAATGAAAGGGAGAAAAGCCTTTAAACGTTATGCTTGGCTCTGATTGCTCCCCTCCCATGGCCCACAGCCATTCCCAGTAGGATGCAGCCCTTCAGTTCTGGGCAAGGATTTGGGACTCACTGAAATAGTGGCCCCAAAGTCCTCTTGAGAACAGATAAGATTGTTGACACAAATTTTCTCAGGACCCCAGAGTCCAGAGAACCTTTTTCACCATCTCCCTGTATGTGGGATTGTTCTGCTTATTGGAAGATTATTCCTCCTCCTCAACCATCTCCAGCTCCCAGACGGAGTGCCCTGCAAGGCACAGCTTGATACACTTGGGAGATCTTGGAGCACTCTGCTGGGAAGCTGCTGTCTTCCAAGGGGATGGAAAGCTGGAAGGGGGCATGGAAAAGGGCCACCTGGCCTGCAGGACTGGGCTCTGCCTTCAGGTGGAAGCTGGAGACACAAAGCATTAGTGAACACCCCCCTGGATGAGTCCTGACTTCCCTGGGCTCATTCTCTATCGCCCTTTTGGCACTTCTGACTGAAGTTTCCCCCTGCAGCTGGGTCACTGCAAGGGCTCCTTCCAACCCAGCTGCCTTGAAGTCTAATAAGATGTCAAAGCTCCTGCTGCAGCTTTTCTTCCTCAAGACAGCATATTTGATAGAGCCTGTCTCTTCCACCCAGCTGCTGAGTTTCATCAAGAAATAACCTCCTGTCAAGTTTGATTGACCAGAGGGACCACCAGATGCAATCACAGACAGCAGGCACAGCCACACATCCCAGCCCAACAGAAATCCATAAAGGAGGAGAGGGAACTGAACTGAAGGAAGCTGAAAAGAACAGGACTATCAGCAGCATCACATCCCAGCTGGCAGAGAGGCAAACCCATCCTCAAGTCAGGGCTCTGCTCTTAACCTCCCTTCCCTCTGAGTGCACAAACCCACTCGTTCACCAGCAGGTCAAGGGCCAGGGAAGTGGCACAAGAGGATGTGATTAGTGTTAGAGCTCTGCTTCCAAGGACTCCCAGAGCTTCACAAAGGCAACAAAGCAGTGCAGCAAAAGGCACACATCCAAGACCAGGAGCCTCTCATTCACAGGGAGGCTTTCTCAGCACGTTGAGTTTGCTCTGAGCCCCTCACGATGCTTTTCTCTGGGTACAGGTGGGAACTCAGCAAAGGACTAAAAGAACAGCCAGGAATTTCTCTGGGTCACATCAGCTTCTTTTTCTCTCTCACTGGCCAGCAAACTCACTCTGCATGAAGGGCACGTGGAGCAGACCTCACCTGAATCCCTTTTTTTGTGTGTGTGCTGGCCCACACAAACAGCAAATTTTACCTAAGCCCTCCTTCAATTCTATCCACCAAACTGAGTCACATCATATTCTATTCACCATGGCACTACTAAATTCATTGACCTTGAGGGTCATTTTCTGCTTCAGCCAAGGCAAACTGCACTCAGTCCCCAGAGGAAGGATGTGACTCCCTGCAGTGACAGCACGAGGGTGACAGGGGAGGACCCAGGAGCCCCATCACACATAGCCTTGCACTTAAAACCAAAACAGCTACAACTTCTCCCTCCTGGGACCCAAATAAAATCATCCCTCAAAACAGCATTTCCTCACTGATGAGCGCACACAGCTCGTAGGCTCCCCTGAGCTGCCTCAAGGGAACCTCCCAAAAGCCTGAAATGCCTGGAGTTAGTTGTTTAAGGACTGTGCTCAGGAGCAGTGCGTGTCCTAAGGGAAAATGAGGGTTTATGCTCCTACATGAGGCTTGATTATGTGCTCCAAGCCCAGCTCCCATCAGGCCCTTCCTGAGCACAAAAGAAGAGCAGGATCCACAAAAGGCACCCATCCCACTGCTTCCCAGGGCCTGGGAAGGACTCAGGCTCTGCAGCACATCCTGAATATTGAGTTATCCAGTAGTAAAATTAATTAGATTGCTTCAAGTAAAAGGGTGTTATTGGTTTTGATCCAGTTAAATGAAGAATCCTGTTAATCATGTTAATACCAACAGGAGGGACCTGCGTGTTTTGGCACAGAGTTGGGAGGAGGGCAGGGGTGGATGTGTGCTCTGTGCCTGGCAGCAGTGTGGGGGGACAGGGCTCTGAGCCTCCTGCACGGCAGGTGAGAAAACCTAATTATCTTTCCTTCCCCCTTCTGCTTAAGGTTAAGGTAGACAATGAAAAATTCCAGCCCTGGAAGTAATGCAGGAGAGCATTTGCATGATTTTAATTGCATCATTTTGAGTCGGGTCCTTTCCCGGGGTAAATCTGAGCACGTTTACAGAAGGTAATTTACTGACTTACATCAGCTCAGTATCTGCTCTCCTCAGGGCACATGAGGCAGAAAAGGAAGGCAGAGACACTCCTGTTGCTCCTGTCCCCATGCAGGAGTTCCCACAGCAATGCATTACTGGCACAGCTGGTGGTGTGAAGTTTGTCCAGGGCTGGCTGGGAATGGTGCTGCCTTTCCCTCACACAGAGAACAGGATCCCCAGAGCTCTCCCTGGTGCCTTTCCAAAGCCCCTCTTCCAGGCTGGTTTGTGTGATAAACCCCAGTGCTGATGAACAGGGTAATAAAAGCAGAACTGCTGTGGCTGCTACACAGCATCTCCTTCCTGCCCAGTGACCTCCAACAGCACAGGACCCACTTGAGGAGCTCTGCAGAGGTGACCATGGTCCTGCTGAGGTGACAGCTCCAGCATCCACGTGCACCATGAGCAGCAGATTTAGGGCTGCAGAGCCCAAGAGGGTGTGCAGTGTATTGTCTATTAATCAAACCCCGCTTTTAGGCCACAAGCTGCACGTGGGTTTGGGAAAGACATATTTCAAAAAGCTTCACTTGCCTAAAATAATCTCCAGAAACAAGCCTAAGCCTTTTTTAAAAAAAAAAAAAAAAATTCAAACCCCCATCTGTGGAAGCAAAACACTCTTCAGATTGTCAAACAGAAGGCAGGCAAGTCTCTTCCCCATCCCCTTTCCTCCTCTCACAAACACCTCCACGGGGGCAACAGTGTGGAGAACCTGCCCTGGAGGGGGGAAAAGGATGTGCCAGCACGAGAGGTGGAGATCTGGGATGCAACAGGGAGGTCCCACACGCTGCTGGTGGGACCTTCTCCAGCGAGCACCAAACACAGACAGGGAGGTGGAACAGAGTGGGGGCAGCCCAAGCCAGCCTGGCAAAGGACTCACATTCAGCTTTGGCACAGATGAGGCAGGCAGTGGTGCAGTTAAAGAAATTCAGGATCCCTGCCACGGCCACGCTGATGTCGGTGTTGCTGGGGTGGAGGTTGAGGGTGGTGAAGCGCTGGAGCTGCAGCTTCAGGAACTCCTCGGGTGCCACTTTGAAGTGAGGAACCTGAGAGGGGAGGGGAGAGGAAAGAAAACATAATTAAAGAGGGAAGAGAAATAAAAACAAGTAAATCTGCGGTAAAGGGCCTTTGGTGTGAAATGCACAGCAGGCAGGGAGTGAAACATCCCAATAAAACTGAATAAGCATCGCTGGAGTCAAAGAGAGGAGGGTGGGATTCGTGCAGCAGCAGAGGAAAATAATTATCACAGCCACGAGAAGCCACGGGAAGAAGTGGATCAGGAAAAGTCTTGCTGAGCCACTCAGAGAAAGGCAACAGGGTCTGTGATTACAGCCCAGGAAACCTTCCGGATGAGTTCAACCTAATTAGCTGGGGCACTAATTGTAGCCGGGCTGGGTAAACAGGGAGGAGGCTCTGCAGGGATACACTGGGATGCGGGCACTGGGAGCCCCCAGCCCTTTGCTGCGAGCTGCAGATCCACCTCTGCCCGCTGAACTGATGTGTCATCAGGCAATTAGGGGAGATGAAGGGCAGAACAGGCTGACCCCGTGCTGGCAGGGCTCGGGAGAGGGGGCAACAGATGCAGCAGCCAGAAGGTTTGGGCATTTTTGATCAGCAGCGAGGCCACACCACGGGCAAGCTCCAAGGGACTGGAACCAGCAGCACAGATAATGCTGCATTTGTCATTAACACAGCAGAACGGGGGGGAGGGAGGGGGATGCTCCTGCCCCCAGGAATTTGGGGAGGGGGGGGAGCTTGCAGATTCCTGCAGAGGGGATGGGTGGGCAGACAGACAGATCAAGCTCAGGCACTGGGGGGTTCACCCAAATAAGGAGAGGGAATATTGTTTTCCTTTTGCTGAGTGAATTATTTGCAAGAAATAGGAGTCAGAGAAAGGGAAACATCTGCTAAGGCTTCGTTAGCAGAGTGTCAAGTCGACTTTTCCTTCATTATTAGCCCTTCCTGAAGCTATCAGCCTATGCCTCCCACCTCTCTCCTCTTGGGAAAGCCTATTAGCAGCTTGTGATGGCTGTTTTATTGACAGCGTAAGCTGTTTGCTTAGCAAAAGGAAAGTTAAAAGAGTAATAAGCTGCTATCTGCCTTGATTTGAGTCTGCAGCCCTCACCCCGGGCTGTGTGAGCAGGGAGACAGGCTGGGAAGGAAAGGTGAATTCCTGTAAGCAGAGCAGTCAGGGCAGCATCCTGGGATGAGCCAGGATGAGCCTGAGATTTGCAGATTCCAGAGAAAAGGAAATGCAGACAGATCCCAGCTCTGCAAACACTGGCAGTGTGGCACTGCAGAGCTTGCCTTGCCTGGGATGGAGCACAGGTCCAGGACGTTTAACGGGAGAAAGCACTACAAAACCCCCCCAGGAGACCCATCCCGCTGCAGCCCCAGTGCTTTAGGTCTGAAAGATCCATCCCCTCATCACTTCTGATCCTCCGGGAACAACAGAACAGCACTCATTTGTTAATGCGAATTATTTACAGCGCTTAGTTCCAGCCTCCCCTCCTCGGGGGCTGGGCTCCAGAGAGAGCCCACTAAGTGGCTGAGAGATGTTATCTGGCTTTAAAGGGATGAACTGTGAGAGGAGAACTCAATTTCTTTTCCCCTGGGCAGAGCCAGAGCAGCGTAAGGTGGTTCAAGGCTTGGGAAATATTAAATCTAGCACCTAGTCCAGACACAGATTAAAAGGGTTTGCATTGATGGAACAGCAGTAAACTGTTAAAAAAAAAATAAAAATAAAGCTTTCCAAGTTTGTGCAAGAAGTTGTGTCATACCAGGAGCTCTGGTTGGGATTTGGAAGAAGGAACAGGGCTCCCACATTCCCTCCCAGTCCTAGGCAGCCCACCAGGCACGAGGGCACTGGGGCCAAGTCAATTTGAGGGCATAAAATTAGTCCAGAAAAGAACTTTTTCCACTTACCTCCTTCTCCCCACAGATATTGCTGATAATAGAGCTCGAAGCTGGGCTTGAGGAAGGTCCCAGGACTCCAACCACTCCTTTGGGGAGAATCTGGCACACTGTGGGCACCAGAGAGAGGGAAAGGGCATTAGACTTCATCCTCAACTGCTTACAGTACCTTCTGCACTGAGAACATCCCATTCCATCATCTCCTTCACACAACAAACCATTTACATCCCCCAAACCCCTCCATCCCCTCTGAAGCATTGTCACCCTGCCTGTGACACTCTCCCTCCTTCCCCAGCCTTTTAAAATCCCCCCTAAGCCCTCCCCAAAGCCCCAGGATCCTCATCTCTGACTCAGAACTGGGGGCTCTCCCTTTTAACACCCCTTTGTGCCCCCAGGATAAAACAGGGACTAAAGTATATGAAGATGCTCAACACAGCAGTGACCTGGCTTGAAAAGCATCATCCAGCAGCAAACAAACTCGTCTGAATATCTCCCCTCACCCTCTGCAGAGTTCAGTGGTAATAATAAGGATTGCATTATTGGTTTTCATTTGTTTTGGGTTGTGAGTTTTTTGTTTGTTTTTTTTTATTTTTTTTCTCCCTATTTGTAGTTAATCTTCTGGCTCCTTGCCACCGAGGTTAGCAGAGCAATAAAGAAACCCCTGACAAACCGAGGAAGTTAAATCTCTCCCCTCAAGCTTCCCTGGGTTAAAATGCGACCTTTTGTCCTTTCCATTCACGGCACAAATTTAGCTGAATTGCACTCCGAGGAGGAGCCCAGCTGGTGTCACCTCCCTGCTGCCATCCCCATCAACCAGAAATGCTCCTCCAGAGCAGCTGGTGCAGGCAAAGCCTGAACAGAAGGCGAGAGCCCCTCGTGCCTGAATTCCTGGGCTCTCTCACAGGCTCATGTGAACATGTGCTGGCCACGGCTCCTTCTGCAATGCCAGACCTGCCTCAGCATCCCCACACGCTCAGCTCCTTCCTCCCCACGCACACACAAAGCCACCTTTGCTCCACTGGAGCCTTCCTGAAGGGATAGGAGATGGAAGAGGGGAGAGCAGGCAGCAAAACTACCTGTCAGCTCTGGCTCACGACGTTTTCACGTGGAAAAAATCAAACCACAGCGGCAGAAAAGTGGGAAATGAGAGCCCACACTGTGCTTGGGGTGGGTTTAGAGCAGGGGGCTCTGGGGTGGAGGGCAGAGTTTGGGAAGTGAACTCCTACAGCCTGATTTCAGCTAACCAAGGTTGCCCAGGGAAGCTGAGGCTGCCCCATCCCTTGGAAGTGTCCAAGGCCAGGTTGGATGGAGTCCTGAACAACCTGGGCTAGGGGAAGGTGTCCCTGCCCATGGCAGGGGGTGGAACAAGATGAGCTTTAAGGTTCCTTCCAAGCCAAACCACTCTGTGATTCTGTGATCTCTGGCCTTAAACTTCACAAGCCTCCAAAGCCTCATGACTGGAATATGAGGCCAAAATCTGATTTAGTTTTTTTTTTTCCACTTTGGGGAATTGGTTTTACCTCTCTTTTGAAGGCAGAACTCCACATCCTTCCCCCAGCCCCTGTCCATGCTGATTGCTCTGACTTCTTACAGAAAGTGCTGATGAAATGCAAACATCTCCCCTTGGGTTTTCCTCCCTTCTGTGCTCTCTCACCCTCCAACAGCTTAATCTCCCACAGAGCCGGTGGTATTTTTCCGTGGCATCTTCAAAAAGAATCCAGTGCTTGCTTTTCCTCTGTGCTTAAAAATTTACAGGCACTTACACCTCTTCAAGAAGGTGCTTTTAAATAAGAGCACCAGCGATTTGAAAACCCTGCCTGCTGTCTCAGCAGCCCTCATCAACAAACCCTTCAGCGCTCTGCAGCTCATCATCCAGGAGAAAGGAGCTGTTCCAAGTCCCCTCCTTCATCCAACAGGTCATAAAAGGCAAAATTCCCGGGGAAAAATGTTTCTTGTGCACAGAGGGGAAAGTTTGGTGAGTGCTTTCCTTCCCGTCCCCGGCACGGAGAACAAAAAGTGGGTTAAGTAGTCATGGCAACGGAGTTGCAACAACTGTCAGAAGAAAAAGACCTGGTTTATCACTACCAGGGGGGAAACATCCACTAAAATTAAGGAAAATGAATGGAAACAAAGTGGAGGTGCCCGAGGCAAAGGTTCTGACCACGTTTGGAAAGCTTCCCCTGTAATCCAAGCTCACTTCCTACTTCAGAACGTTTCCTGATGCTGTTTGTCCCCACAGGGGGGGAAAGGCTCAGCCTTGCTACTGCCACGGGCACTGCAGGTTCAGGAGAGGGTTGTAGAAATGTAGGTCTTGCATCAAAACCTCATCCCTGATAATCACAGAGACTGCAACCACAGATAGTGGCACGTTACAGGATATGGCCCCACAAATCCCCTCATCCTTCCCCACCCTGCTGTGCAGGGCACATTTTTGATGGCTTCTGCTTAAGTTTGTGTTCAATTCTTCTGTTGTCCATTTCTTCAGGACCTCAAGAAATACTGGGCATTGAAAAGGCACCCCATGAAGAACCTCTTAAATCCCTGAGATGGGATGTGGGTTCCTCTGATGGTCCCTGATCAGGTGTGTGTTGGCAGTGAACAGTGACCCTCCTGCTGTAGTAGCAGAGCTGTGCAGCCACAGAAGCAAGAAAGGGCTGTGTTTAATAATTTCCAGGAGTGTATTTGGGAATTAAGGACAAATCTGGACACTCAGGAAACAACAAGGTATTTTGTAAAGGAAGGTGGAAACACGTGCTTGTTTTCTGACCGTGGAAAAGCAAGACAACAAGTGAGGAACTCTGACATTCTGTGTGTTTGTGCATCCCCTCAGATGTGGTCAGAGAGTGCCTTTCCCCTCCTGGCATCCCAAACATTTCCCTGCTCAAAGCAGGGCTGAGAGCTCTCCAGGGAGAGCATCCACCCCCGGGGCAGGACACAGCATCCCCTTCCCTGCACACAGACACCTGACCCCAGGGTTTCAAACTGCATGCAAGGAAAATTCCTGGCTCTAATTGAGAATAAATGAGCAGGGAAGGTTTGCAATCACCTCAGCGTTTCCATGATTGCAAAACACACCAGAGGATCTGGAGTGGCAGGGACTGGTCAGGACGGGATTCTCAGACAGGGAACACCAAGTGCATAAATAAACAGCCGGTGTTCCAGAGGGTTCATCCTGCACTCCCAGACTGCTCCCTGCAGCATCCTTGGTGCTTCCTAAAAGGAACCCACAACCAGAGAAGCCCAGAGAGAAGCTGTGGCTGCTCCTGGAAGTGTTCAAGGCCAGGTTGGAATGATGAGATCTAGTGGGAGGTGTCCCTACCCAGGGCAGGAAGATCTTTAAGGTCCCCTTCCATCCCAAACCATTCTGTGATTCCATGGTAACCAAAGCAGGCTAAAAACATGAAATCCCACCAAAAAATGGTGGGGCACGTTTGAGCCAATGCCACTGAAAGGACATAGCAGGCACTTTGAAATCCTGGTGTGAATAAATAAAAATTTAAACCCCTCCAGCTGCTGACCTGCCCCAAGATGTTTGGATTCACAACAAAGAGATGCTTAAAAGGCTGAGGAGGCCATAGGGGACAGGGGGACAAGTAGAAGATCAGTCCCTCACTGGACATCAAAAGGAATGAGGTGGTTTAGATAAAGACACGATTAAACAAGTCGTTTTGGATCCCCATGAAAGGAGCTGAAACATCAAACACAAAGAGAGAGCAGGTTTTCCTTGTAACAGAAAAAAAAAAAAAAAAAGAAAAAAAAGCTCTGCCCATAACCTTTCACTGCAAACTCCTTGCAAACACAGATGTTTCACACAGGAGCAGTCAGTGTTTGCCTCCATTCATATCTACAGCTGAAATAGAGACCAGGCATGAATGTGATTAACTGACTCATATTTCACCTGCTGAGGCAATTGTGATTTTTGGGGCCCTCTAACATGAGCCAGCCAGAAGGAAAAAAGAAAGAAAAGCAGCTCAACACTAAAATGAAAATTAACTGCCCAAAATTCTTCCTTCTCTCGAAGCACTAATTGTACATGGAATAACACTGATGGGGTGTAATTCCTAAATCAGAGCTGTGATATTTAACAGTGATTCAGAGGGTGTGAAATGTGAGAACAGTATTAAACAGCTGTATAACAGCTTTGCAGTCATAGGTTAAAGCATCCAAACAGTTTTTATTAATATTATGTGTCATAACAAACATCAGCGTTGTATTAAAGCATTTGAAAGGCACGAAAGCCCTTGAAATTTAAGTCAGAGGATCTGATTCTCCTCTACTACCAGTATAAATCACGAATAACTTCAGTGACATTAATAGCAGAGCCATGCAGAATCCAGATTTTTTTTTTCCTTTTCAAAGAAATGCTTCCAGACATTTTTCCCTCTGAAGAAAAGGCAAATAACATACTGCAAAATTCACCAAAATCAAGTCAAGCTTGCTCCAATTCCTAATTTTTACATTCTAGAAGCCCAAGTAAATAAATAAAAAAAAAGAAAATCACCCCGAGATGCAAACTGGAAATGGGAGGTGGCCTCTCCCTCACTCACCCTGTTCCCACATTCTCCCCAAACACATCATTTGCCCCCAGTTCAACAACAGGAACACGCTGCTCCATGCAGGAGATTTATGGGGGAGGAACAGGAATGGAACTCAAAAGGCCACTGGGTCCTTCAAAGGATGCCAAATGAGGGCAAAGCAGGACATGCACAATCCTGGGCAGATGGGAAAGACCAGGGAAATAGAAGAGGGATGAGGGATCCAAAACAGCGGAGAATTGCTGTTTTAAACAGCCCCTGGTGCTGCTGCCTGTGATGATTTTAATCTGCGCTGCCTCACGGGTGACAGGCTCTATAAATAGACACTCAGGTACTTGCTGAGACGCACTTTATTAACTGAACTCTTCTATAAATAATGCAAACACTAATTCAGGAAATGAAGGATGTGCTGATCTCGCAGGCCCATGGAGCCTGTTCATACACCTACCCAGAGTCACTGCTGAGTGAGAAACCAGCCTTCCCCAGAGCACCACACACCACCACAATTTTTGGGGACACCCTGCAGATTGCACAGCCATGGAACCGTTGGGAAACGAGCCTAAAACCCCCATTATTAAAAATGATTTCTCCAGCTTTCTCAAGCCAACCGGTAATAAAAAGTTATAGTCCTCCCTTGAACTCTAAAGGTCAGCTCAGAAATGATTCTGAAGGGAAGCCATCCTGTTCCAAAGGATTTTTCCTCTTACAGGAAGAAACTATTATAGATCTTTTGGGCTCCTTTCACTCGGGCTCCCAAAAGGTCTGTGGGATGCTGACCATCAATTTCCCTGTTATTCATCAGCACGGAGCTGACACACTGGGGGTCCAGAGGAACAACTCTAATAGAGAGCTGTTTCAATAAGGCACTTGGAAGTGACGTGGGAAATCTCCTGCTCTTTCAAAATTAGCTCTTTTTCATCCCCATGCCTTCAAACATCGCTTGAAAAACTTCACTTTGTGTAAATAAATCTGCTGCCAATCTCAAGCTCTGGAAGAGCTGTCATGTTTGCTGACACACAGAGTTCCAGGGGGAATTAAAAATAACTTAATTGCACCCAACTTGCCCAGAGTCTCTTATTTGCTCACCATTAAGTGCTTTCCAAAGGATCAGCACCTCCCGTATCGCTGCCTCTCTTTATTGACACACAGATTAAAGGAAGTAATTTGTCCCAAACCGCTGAGCTGAGTGGTGGCAAAGCCTGTTGGGGACCCAGATCCTCTCAGTCCAAGCTTTGGGCTCGCCTCACAACACCAAGCTACACCCTCAAATGAAAACTGGTCTGTGTGAGGATGAGAGGAGCAGAGAGGCGGGTGTTTATCCCAGTTGACCATCCCACAATTTCCCTCTGCACCCAGTGTGCCAGGCACCTCCAGCGAGCTGGCAGAGAGGAGAAAGTGGGGCAGGCCCATCTGCAGGGAGAGGCACTCACTGGTTTCTGCAGTCTCGTACTCGCTGTCCCGCAGCAGCTCGAAGATGTCCACCTCCACCTTGGCTTTCCCCGCCCGCTCGGGCGCGCGGTTGATGCGGTTCTTGGCCAGGGTGATGGAGAGCCTCTCCCCTCTGCTGCACTCCATGGGGTCATCCAGGATGGCAGCTGTGGGAGCAAAGGGGTTGGCAGTGGTCAGGCGTGGCAGGGACTCCGTGCACGTCCCCACCCCCCTCGCCCCCCCCAGTCCCTTCGGGATCTCCACGCGAGCGCTTTGTGCTCCCGTCACCGCCACGCTCGGCGCATCCTCCTTCCCACACGGCCCTTCCTGCTGTTTCACCCACCTCCCAGGGTTTTGCCAGACAGGTGGGTGGTGACATCCCTGCAGCAGTGGCTGTGCTACCTGTCGGAATGCCACAGCACAGCCACCCACGCTGTCGGCGCGCCGGTGGCATCCATCACCCACCCCTGGGGCTCCTGGAGAGGCACATCCAGCTGTGCAGCCCTCAGGAACCCAGATGCAGGCTCTGCCTCACGTCCCAACAAAGGAGGAACGTCCCCACGTAGCCTGGGATCGTTGCTGTGAAGCGTTGATCCGGTGCTGATAGCTGGAGTATTTCAGGAAGCACGTGGGCAGCCGTGGGTGGGGAGGGACAAATATTTTTCAAACAGAAAGCGCTCGACTCTTGAACTCAGCTCCTGGGGCTGCCCACTCAAATCTGTGTTAGGCACAGGGAGATGGTGAGGGGTATTATTTTTGTTTTCTTGAGGGGAGGCAAGAAAGGAATCAGAGTTGAGCATTTTGTTATGAGCTGGCGCAACGTCTGGGTTTGTCCCTGCTAACAGGAGGTCTCCTCCCAGAGCACAGCAATTCCATCAGATCTGGGGAAGAGCAGAGCTATTGTTTGTTGTGTACATTGAAAAAAAAAAAAAAAAAAAGGCACCAAGGCTTATCTTCCCTTCCCAAAAATCACAACCCAAAGGGAGCGATGCCATCCAGGACTGCTCAGGGGCTGAAGCAGGATGGGGAGCAGAGCTGGAGTGTGATGAACGTCCCCAAAATGCTGCTCGTGTTCAGGGGGCTGACACAGCAAAATTAAAGATCAGTGGTGGGGGAGTGCGTGTCAGCATTCTGAGATTCATTAAGTTTCTAATTTAAAAGCTGCAAAATCACTAAATTGGGAAATGTTGTCAAGTTTATTCCTAATTGCCAGTTTTCAAACAAAATCCACTTCCACTAATGTGCAGTTAAAGGCATTTTAAATATAAAACAGTCAACACCAAAGCATTCTGAATCATTTCCTCAGGCCACCTTGACAAAAGAGTTCGCACAAGGGTTGGGTTTTTTTGTGGTGTCAATTCAGGATAGGATTCTCCATTCTTATTTTTTGGAAATTTTGAAAAGTTCTCTACAGGTGAGGGGAGAAAAAAAAACTTGGGAAAAAAAAATAACAACACTCTTCCTTACTCAGCTCTGATTGAGTTTGAACTCCAGGACTTGTGATAGAAAACCAGCAAAACTTGCATTTTGGGACACTTGGGTTACTTTTACCAAATATTAAACCAGCCCTCAGATTGAGCAGGTAATGAGGCCGAACTAATCTTTATTTATTAAAGCTAGAGCATGAAAAAAGTCATTTAATGTTTAAAAAAAGGTTGGTTTTAAAACTTCATGTCCTGGGACACGGTGCCAAAGCTCATCTCATAGTGGCATCATTAAGTATGAACGGAAATCTTTCTAGAAATTCCCTTTCATCTCCTCCTGTCTATTAAATATGGGAAGATGCATCAAGTAAATCTTTAATCCTGAAGACTTACAGCAAAGCCTTTGAACTTGGTTGCCCTCAAAAATCACTCCTGTCTTCCCAAGCATGATAAATGTCTCTGGTCTGGACAACTTCCCTATGAATTACGAGGAAAACGTTTCAGAGGGAGCCAGGAGCACCTGGATCTGTGATGCCCAACTCAGGGTTGTTCAGGATTTCCCAGGGACTGAGGGTCAAACAATTCAAGTGAAGCCACCCAAGGACTGGCACAGGCTGAGTTTTCCTCTGGAATAATTGGCTGAAGCATCTTTTCCTGTGGGATGTCCAAATCTCGATAGATTAAAATAGCAATAATTATCTTTCTGGTCAATATGCCTTTTTTTCCTTACACTTAACACAAAACCCATAAACCTGAGAGGCACCAAACCAGAAGAGTCCACCCCCTTGGAAATGCATTGAGAGCTGCTGGGCTGCAGTTAATCAATATTCCAGCAACAAGTGACAGCGCTGAAATTCAGTTCTTTCCACCCTCAGCTGGCTTTCAAGCAGGGCTAAGAGAGCAGAAAAGCTCCATCCCCCCCGTTCCTCAGAGCCACCAGCCAGGCTCAACAGATGCACTCTGACAAGCCTAATCCCACTGCAAGTCTTGCTACAACATCCCCCCCTTAATTCACGGCTCGAGCGAGACCTAATGAAGTAGCATTTTTATAACAATAACAGGGAACAGATGCTACCAGGAGATTCAGGCAAACTGTGTTCAGCTGACCTTTCCCTGTTAACAGGATCATTTTTTATTTACGTTTGTCTCACATGCTTTTCATACCTTTGAGATGTAAAGAGTCATGCTCAGCAGCACGATTTCCATCTTGAAGATGCAGATTTAGCAAAGTTCTGGCTTAGGAAACGTATTTCATGGTTTGTAACCTGTCCCTCTAAGTTAAAAAGATACAAAGCTGTCTGCAGTATTTCTCAGGTGTCTCATCTGACAGGTTAAGATCACACCTACAGCCTCTTCTGATTTATACTCTGAACACACTCACAGAATCGTTCAGGTTGGGAAAGCCCTCCAGGTTCACCGAGTCCCCCCCTGTGCCCCATCCCCACCTCGTCCCCCAGCCCAGAGCACTGAGTGCCACATCCAGTCCTTCCTTGGACACCTCCAGGGCTGGGGGACTCCAATACCTCCCTGGGCAGCCCCTGCCAATGCTTGAAAACCCTTTCCATGGGGAACCCAAAGGCACTCCAGAAAAACAGATCGTTCCTCAGACACCAAAGTCCTGCTCAGGAACACCAGGAGACGCCCTGGGATGTGTGGGGGGATCACGCCAGATCCCCACATCTCCCCTTCCTCCTTTCCCTCTTCCTCAGCCACCTGTGTTTCCTGTGCCACTGGAGACCCCTCCTCACTCCATGAACCCCAAACTGCCTCCAAACCCACGGGGCTGAAGGGTCAGGTGATTAAAAAATTGCTGCAAAATTGCCTTATTTTGCACTTTCCCTTCCCCTGCTGAATACGGTATCAACCCTTCAGGCTGTCAATCCAGCAAAGGAGAAGGAATTTGCACAGTTCCTCATTACAGGGCTGTCAAGTGGAGCTCCAGTGGAGAAACAGGTGGGGTTGTGTTTCCATTATAACCTCTGAAGTGCTGCTTAAAAATAAAATAAAAAGTCGTCAACGCGCTATTACTCTGAGAGGGAAGAGGATCTCATCAAGGAAAAGGAAGAATCTAAAAACATCAAACCTCCTCCACAAAGAGACCTGATAATGTTTGTGTGCTCGGTGCAGCACAGGGCTAGTTATTGCTCTTGGCCAACATGGGAAATCTGCATTTAAATGGAGCTTCCCTCTCCTTTCTGTTATCCAGAGGGAGTGAATTCAGGGGAGAGAGAGAGAGAGAAGGGGAGACATGATAAAAACAGCTCAGGGCTTTAGTTTGCACTGCTTGAAACACAATCTCTCTTTTATCTTCTTTATTAACTGCTCTGTGTACATAAAATCAGAATTACATTCTCTGAGACCTGGAGTTTCCAGGGGGGAAAAAAAAAAAAAAAAAAGAGAATGAAGGTGATGACTTGTCCATCATGCTGGGATAAAAAACCTCTGTATCCCAGAAAAAATCATCCCTCTGGTCCAGGTGAAAGCCCTGCCCCTCCTGAAGTGTAAGGTCAGGGAATGTGATCCTGAAAACCAGCCTAAAAACACGGAGCGAAGTTGGGAAGATTATTCTCCTGTTCTGTCTTTTGTTCCCATAATGTCAAGTTGGGTTTCAAAAGCAAGTGGGGGTTTTTTTTGCCCATTTTCACGGTCTCAGGTGATTGGCAGCAGCTGTGGTTTTTAGGAAGAGAGCACTGGGAAGCCCTGGTGGGGCCAATAAACTTGGCAAGGCCAAGAAGCAGGCAAGAACTTAATTAAGTCTGTGGAGAGTATAAACACAAGAAAAATAACCACACAAACCCCAAGTGCCACTTGCAGGCGAGCAAAAAGAATGAGGAGGGAAGAAACAATGTGTAAAAAAAAAAAAAAAAAAAAAAAAAAAAAAAAAAAAAAAAAAAAAAAAAAGGCAAAAAAAACAAATGGGGGAAGTCCACCAGGATTTATAGTTGTAATCATGGGTTTGAGAGATGGCAATTCATTAATGCAGCTTTGGGACTTGGTGTTGGAGAGCAGGCAGAGGCACTGGTGAGGGAAAGAGCCTTCCATGGGAGGGGGAAGCAGGAAAAGAAGCTGCTGCAGAGCCCCAGGTGACAGAGGGTAGCCACAAAGAGCATGTTCTGTACCTCCAGCACCACAAAAACACTTTGGGATTTACTGGCTGACAGGGATTTCACCGGAGGAACAATCCCAGGCCTGGCACTTTGCCTCCTGCAGAGGGAACCACTTCTTGAACCTCCTTCTGATCACGGAATTGTTAAGGTTGGAAAAGACCTCCAAGATCATCAGGTCCAACCATCACCCAGCACCACCAGCCTGTTCACCACTAAACCACGTCCCCCAAGTGCCACATCCACAGGTTTTTTGGACACTTCCAGGGATGGTGCCTCCACCACTGAGCCCTAGCCAGCCTGTTCCAACTCCTGATGACCCTTTCCATGAAGAAATTTTTCTAATCTAGGCCTCCCCTGCTGCAGCTTGAGGCTGTTTCCTCACACCCTGTTGAGGATTGGACAGCATGTTACAGGATTCAAGGAATTCAGGGCATCCCCAAAGTCACTGAATTCCCATTTATATAGGTGGGGCTTTAGTGATGATATCCCTCTTAACCCTTTCCTGGTATCCAAGCACTTACAGAGCACTTGCTCTTCTTTCATCATCTCATTATTTAAAGGATGTCACAGCTCTGGCACCACCTCCTGATCCTCCCCAAGCTGGCAAACATCAGGAATGCACAGCCTAGCCCAAATTCTGGAGGAGACAAGTGCCAGGCCCCACATCCAGGCTTTCCCCAGCCAGCTGATTAATTCACACACAGCCAGCAAACAGCCTCGGACATCCCCCCAGTGTCAAGGTGAGATAAGGGGGGAAAAGCTGCTGTGGTGAGGGATTTAGGGGTTTGCTTTCATTAATGGGGAGAGCTCAGAGACATTTTGCACCTGGTTCTAATGGTGTTACAAATCACTGGCCACTGCTGCTGTCACAAAGCTCTGGAAGATGGATCCAAGGACAAGGACCGACCATGCTGGATGTAGATAGCAGATATGACAATTCTTTTGAAGAGATGAGATTGAAAATCATTTCACTTCTCATTTGTCTTTCTCTTGTGATGAATGAAGAAGGGAGGCATGAAGAGATAAAGCGGCTCCTCAAGGCTTTCCAGGACCACGTGGCAAATAAACAGATTTAATATGCCAAGAGACTCCAGAAACCCTTGCAGGACCTCAGCCTTTCTACTCACTGCCAACAAAACCTGACACTTGTGCTTCAATCTTCAGGCACTCAAGCACATCACAGAGACAAAGTGAGCACTATTGACAGATCTTTTGGGGGATGGGAACCCCCAGAAGCAGCAGCACATCAGGAGAAACATGGATGAAGATAAATGGGTCAGTGCTGCAAGGATGGGCACAGTGTGGATGGAAGAGTCAAACTATGTTTGGAACCTTTGGGTGGGAAGGGACCCTAAAGCTCATCCCATTCCACCTCCCACTGTCCCAGGTTGCTCCAAGCCCCGTCCAACCTGGACTTGGACACTTCCAGGGATGGGGCAGCCACAGCTTCTCTGCCCAACCTGTGCCAGGGCCTGCCCACCCTCACAGCAGAGAGGGTCAGGACCTTCTGAGGGCAATTCAGAGCATGTAAATCAGAGAATAACTTGTCCCCATCAAGCTGCCCTTTAGAGCCTCTGCTCCCTGTGCTCCATGGGAAACCTCACTGGCAACCTCTCCCCACCTCCCTACCCCCACAGTGCCCAGATGTTGGGGTACAGAGGTGCAAGGGAAGATAACCCAGCCTAAGAGCAGGAGGTGATCACAGGAAAGCTGAGCAGAAGGTGAAGGAAGGGTGGGAAAAGGTGACATTGGAACCCCCAGCCCTGTAGCAGAGGATCCAGATGTATGAAAGCACATGAAAGAGTTTGATCCGATTATAAAAGACACTCCAGCCCTCGGCTGATGTGCCTCAGGATCGTTTTCATCTCTGTTTTACTGGTAGAACAAACAACTTTTCCTGCTGAGTCACGCTGAAATGAGATGCTAAAGAGCTGCCACACCAGATGTGGAAGCCCTTCAGATCCAATATCGATCAATCTACACAGCCTGTATTTATTTATTTTTTGCCTCTCAGCCTTCAGCAATTTAATAGGTTACTTTAATGTCTTCCTGCCTTCCCTCTTTAGTATGCTCTGCCCACTGCAATTCTTCTCCCCTGATGACTTCTTCCCTGACTTCTGGATGGGAAAGCAAAACAGCAATTTTCTTTTCCCTGGACTCTGACACGGTTTTCCCTCCCTTTCTATCCATCTTAGCAGCACAGAGCTAATTCATCTAATCCCAGTGTACTTTTTTACAGTTGTTCAGAAAGAAAAGCAGCCCCACTTTGTTCTTCGATGACTTTTTGAGAGGAGGGATCTACAGAGACCTAAGTGACTGAAGTGATGCACAGAAACATCCTCGCTCCAAGCAATTTGTCTCGGCATCCCCCAGAGACCGTCCCTAAGTGGGGTGTCAAACATTGCCTGGAGAATCCTTGGCACAGCAGAAAACAACCACAGAATCCTTCAAAGTTTTCCCAAGGAATCTCCAAGGTTTCTAGCACAAGGCTCTTCTGTGGAGGTAAAGAACAACTTTTAGGCAAACAGCTTTTTGCTTTCAGCTTTGGGAGCTCGTTACAGATCCTCCTGCATCTGGAGGAGCTTCAAACACACCACGTGGAAATGGGAAAGGGCAAGTCAAGAGCAAGAAAGGAGAGGGAAAGGCGAGGGAAAAGAGAGAGCTCAGCTGCAGCCAGTGAATTAAATCAGACACAAAACCTCTTAGTGAACAAGGGTGAGGAAACCCAGAGGAAAAGCTGTTCCAGACTCCCAGGATGTGTTAAGAGTGATGGAAGAGCTGGAGAGGAATCACTCCCAACACTGGGTGAGGAATGAGACACAGCAGACCCAGCCAGGCTGAGTGCAGGGAATGACATCCCCTGCAGTCTGTTATGAAGCTTCTTAGAGGGGACACTGAATTAGTGACATTAATGCAGCACGAAACTGGATCAGGCTCACAGTGATAAGCTTAATTAAACAACAGAGCTATCCATAGGCTCTGGTTTATGTTATAAATAAGCAACATTTATACTGATTAATTGAAGTCACGGTTCAGATCATTAAATCCTCCTACTTTCAACCACCTAAAGGAGGATACCTCCAAGAGCTGAATGCAGCCACGGGTGCTCTGACACTTGCAAGCCTAAACATACCCTGGAGAGGGGGACAGGGGGTCTTTCCAAGGCTCTTTCCCACTGTGAGAAGGCTGGAAGCAGCTTGTATTCCAGTGGGTGGTCCAGGGGCTGCTGTCTCATGAAGAGACAGGGTTGGCAGCCACAGGCAGCACCACGTTCCCACTAGTTCTCCAAGTCTATAAAAGATGTCTTAACACAGCACTGAAAACATCTTGGAGGCAGCAAGCTGTGTCAGCTGCCCTCAAGGATCCAATTCTTTTTCATTATCCCAGCCAGTAGAACTTGCCTGGAGAAACAGGGCTGCTTTATCATCCTCCCCAGCCTCTTCCAGAGCCACTTCTGGGACAGCAAACCACCAAAGCCCCAAATCTCCCCACCCCTGGCCACCCCTCTCAGTTCACTTTGAATCTTCCTTCTCAAGAGCAAAAGGGAAAAAAAAAAACCAAACCCTAGCCTGTATGAAAAGCTTCACTCCATGAAACTTGAGGTTTAGAGATAAAATTCCCACTCAGGCACTGCTCTGAGCCAGGATGGATTGAGGCTCATGTCTACCACTTATTCTAATTGGAATTATGAAAACAGGCCAGAACCCTTTCTCCCCTCTTTTTTCAGCTTTCTGCTCCTTCCTCCCACAGCCCCAGAGGTTCTTCATGGCTCTAATATTTCAGAGAATGGCCTCGTTGCTCTGAAGTGAAAAGCCAGCCTGGGAGACCCTGGTTTGCTCCAGCTCATCCATCACATCTGCTCCCAAACCCAGCGGTTATTAAAAATTAGAGCCGGTCAAATTATTGTTATATTTTGACACATGGAGAACATTATTATCATCCTTTCCCTGCTGCCCCCAACCCCTCCTCATGAATCATTCATGAATCTTTCCTGATCCCTGCAGAAGAGCTCTGTGCAAGGCAGATTTCCTGCCCGTGGAGCAGTGGAGGGAGACTCTGGAGATGAGGCCCTGAGTCTCTAATGAGCCCATCAAATGGTCCCAGAAAATTCTGCAAGGATGATTACCAGCTCCTTCACCTCCTCCAGCCTCTTCCCTAACACAATCTTACCAGATTGGGAACAGACTAATAACAACAACAATAAAATAAACTTCATTTACGGTCAGTCTCGGGACTGGGGCTATTTCCTCCATCTCCTCACCATCACAGAATTGTCTCTTAAATGGATAACAATGATTGTGAGGGTCCAGTTATTATCTTGAAACCTCACATTTTGATACCTCCAATGCTGTTCTCTTATATAAATAACAGTTATTACTGTAAAGTGATTTTCCCCCTCCTGTACTTCCAAAGAGTTCCTGCAGGAGATGGCAATGAAAATGGGTTCCATTAATACCACACTTAGGCCCTGCTGCTTTCATACCTTACCTTCCAGCATTAATCTTCTAATGTGTCTTTAAACAAATATCATTCATCCCACAGCTCTCTGGCAGCTATTCTTCCCCTTTCCTTTCCCCCAGTAATCCTTTCCAGTTAAATAGGAGCTCTTCCTCCCCTGACTCATCAGTGGGTGTTGTGCTCCTGCCAGTGAGAGAAAAGCGGTTTTTTCCGGCAGTTTCCTGATAATTACAAGAAAAAAAAAATACACAGAAAGAAAACACACCAAAAAAATTCTATCTCCCACGATCACAGGAGCATGCATCAGAAGGGGCTGTGATGGGAGGATCTCTGCCCTCCCTGAAACCTTGCTGCCCACCTCAGGGTTAGTGATTTTCCCCTGCACTTTACCACCTCTGCCACCAGAAATGGCAAAGGTTGATCCCCTCGAGTGACCTCATGGAACTCCTGGACATCTTGGACTTCTGTGCTCTCTCCTCCTCCCCCACTTCCCCAGGAGTGATGACATTCCCTCTACCCTTGCTCAGTCCCAGCCTCTCCCTCATTATCATCTGTCAGGTCTAATTAACAAGGCACCGGCATCAGGGAAGAGGATTTCTGCAATCTCCTGGGGGAGCCAGCTGAGAGGAGCTTCCACCCTTGAGAAAATGGAATTAAACTCCCCAGCAGATTGTTGATGTTCTTCTCACGATCTCCCCAGACTAAGCCACACACTTCGACTCTCCCATCTTTTGGAATTCCCATTCCTGCTCCTAGAACCATCATCATTTCCCTTTCCCAATCCGCTGCCCACTGAGAGAAAAGGATTTCAGGCCAATAATTTGGTGGTTTGCAGGTGCCCTCCTCTGAGCTGTTTTGTTTTACTGCCTCCAAACCCAACATGCCTTTCACACAACAACAACAAAAAAAAACCAACCACTTGGCTGTGTTTCCCATGTCCCTGATTAACCAGTTAATGAGGAATCTGGATGGAGCAGAATCAACAGGAAATTAAGGCAACAAAACCCACTCCATCCCCTCCTATTTTAAACAGGAGAAAGCAAAGAGGGAAAAAAAAAATCCAAAATATTTCCCTGAAGAGAGGCAAAAACTCCAGTAGAACAGGTAAAGTGCTTTTCCTATGAAACACATATCCCAAATGTCACACCATTACATATCCTTAACACAATGAAGAACATTAATAATCAGGAATATTCCCCAGCACTGAGTAATAGCCTGAGATTATCTGAGAGTAGTTTCTAATGCAACTGGCTCTGATTATGTCACTGCTGCAGGAGGTCACTTTTTGCCACTTCTTCAAGGGGGGGAATAACTTTGCTGCAAGGTTGAGGGTTTGCTTTTTGTTGGTTTTGTTTGTTTACTAGAAAAAGGTCAGAGAAAGGGGAAAAAAAAAAGAGACAGACTGGGATAATTTTTTGGCACAAACCCTCCTGACAATGTCTTCTAGGACAAAACTGGTGTCTTTCAAAAAAAATTAAGATTTCTCAAGCCCAGCAGAGAGGTTTTTTAAGGGGCAGAGAGGGCTCTCACTATGTTGGAAGTCTCTCAGTGCAGGTTTTTCCTCAGTGTTTCAGAATGGCTCAGGATCAAAACTGCAAAATGCTGCTAGCATAAAAGGGGGTATTAATCACTTGGGTGTGAGTTTATTTTTAATCCAACCAAAATCTAATATGTGTTTGTTTATATATTTTTATATATATTTATATATATATATATATTTGTTTGTATATATATACACACACGTGTGCATGTATAAATAAAACATGAAAAGACAATTTTTGTTCAAAATCAACTGATAACGAGACTCCAGCCCTACCAAGAGCAGCAAAGTTCTGTCCTATTGCTTAGGGGCTGCCTCATCCAGACTCCAGAACCTCCCCCAGCCCTCCCTTTCCCAAAACTCCAAAGCAGAGCTCACACTCCCCCCCCAATTTCCTCCCCTCAAACAGGCGTTGGAACCCACCACGTACCTACACGCTGCAAAAGCTTGGCAATGCCCACAGCTCAGCACTGAGAGCCTCAATTAAATCAATTAGCATCCCCATCCATGGCTAATATTGGAGACGTAGGAGAGGCTTTTATTATCCAAATAGAAAATCAGTTTGTGTGTCCAGATGGTCACTGGAGGCGCCGGAATCACCACACTCGCGCCGTAACTCGCCGTGTTTGGGCCCGTTTCGATGGCACCAGCCCCTGTTTATCAGCTTGGAGGAGAGCCTGTGCCATCTGGGCAGGATGAGGTTCATTGTCTGCCTGGCATGCAGGGGATAAACACAGCTCCCACTCCCACCCCGCTGCCATTTATTAGTACTGACTGGGAGAAGGGAGGAGAGGGACGGGAACGGGCTGAGCGCTGGGAGGAAGCTCTGGGTGCTGAGGGATCTCTGAGCAGGTGCTGGGCTGGATTGGGCTGGGCTGTGTGGGCCAGATCCCCTCCTGGCTGCAGAGGGATTCCCTGGAATAATCAGGGAGAAGCATGGAGTGAACCCCCCAGTCAAAACCATCACCCCCAAACCCTCCCGTTTGCTGCTCCTGCCTGCAAGGACTGAGCTGCCAGGAGAGCTTCATCTGCAAACCACCATCACCACCTCTGATCTGTTCTGCAGGTGAGTTCACTGGTTTTAAAAACACTAGTTATCCATTTTAAAACACTTCAATCCATCTAAAGGCCCGTCTGTGCCTGCACAGGGAGCGAGCGAAGCGAGGCAGCTGAATTAACCAGCGATGCTTCCTGCGCTACAAAGGTGCTTCAAACCCACAGAGGTTCAGCCCCAGCCATCAGGCGAGCAGAACACGCTCAGGACAGGCTCAGAAATAACTTCTGAACACACACCAGCTCCCTACCTGGCGTTATAATGACAGGAAGGGAACGCTCACAGCCCGTTGAGTCTCTAACTACTGTTAAAACCCTCCCATTTGTCTCCTCGTGTCATCTCCCTGCAAGGGGATAATCCTTCTGTTCTCACACACACTTCATCTACTCCAACAGCAGAGATTCTCCCTCATTATGCACCAGCACACGGGGACACTCACTTTGGGCTGTGTTAAAATGTTTGCCTGTGTGTGAATGAAAAATACTACGAAAGGAGATTATTATTGGAAAGATGACAGGGAGGGAGGAAAAAAAAAAAAAAAACACAAACCTTGCAAGACACGAAGCCCAATGTGGTTCTGCTAAGGAGTGAAACGGGTTACCAAAGTGATTGTGTGAGAATGGATGTATCATTCTCTCCTGACATGACATTGCCTCAATTAAGTTCTCTTGTTGAGGTAACCTGGAGCCAGCCCAGCGAGGTAACAGATGGGAAAGGCTGCCTGTTGAGGGTAAGTGCAGGGTTTGCCTGTCTGGAGGTACATAAAGCAATTTATTGTTCTTTTTTTTTTTTTTTTTCCCTTCTTGCATTCAGCATTTCTGACGAGGTCAACAGGGAAGGGAGCAGAGAAAGCCTGGATTCAGATTCAGATTTCACACATCAGAGGGGGGAAAACACTCAAATTGAAAAAGCTTTGGGAGCAGTCACTGAGAAATTATATATGTGCTTTTTCTCACCTCCAGCCCTGTTCCTTTATTTTATTTAAAACTGTCACGTTAACGTGGCTTTCAAGAAAACACATAAAGCTCTTCTGCATTTTCCCAGAGCTGTGCCCTGATGGTTTGCACTGATAAAATCATCATCCCAGCCACTGATCAGGAGGAGATCAGGGGGTTTGGGGGCACAACCAGCTCTCCCTCAGGGACTGGTCCAGGGTCCAAAGGTGGGCTGGGCACAGCTGGGTGATGAGCACAGGGGTGAGAGTTTTCAGAAGATGAGCAAAAGAAGGGTCTGAAGCATCAACCCAGCCACCCCAAGACAGCCTGCAGGCAGGCAAAGAGTGACAGGACGAGAGGACAGAGCCTCAAAGTGCGCCAGGGGAGGGTCAGGTTGGACATCAGGAAGAATTTCTTCTTGGAAAAAGGGTTGCTAAGCATTGGAAAGGGCTGCCCAGGGAGGCAGTGGAGTCACCATGCCTGGAAGTGTTCAGGAAACAACTGGACATGGCACTTGTGACAAGGTGGTGACAGTCAAGAGTTGGACTTGATCATTTTGGGGATCTTTTCCAATCTATATGATCCCAGGATTCAGTCAGCAGGTATTCTGAGGTCCTTCCTAGCTTTTCCTTTCCAATGCAGCCTCCAGCTGCCTGAGGTGTTTTTTTCAGCAGCTGGCCAGAAAGCTGCCAGCTTTCCACTCTCATACAGACCTCGCAGAGCTCATCTCCATGTCGCCTTCAGGCGACTGCAGTGGCCTTCCTTCAGAGACACTCCTGAACCCACTCCAGAACTCCCTCCCAGCCCCACTCTTTGCATTTCACATTAAATTAATCATCAGCAATAGAGAAAACTTCAGTCCCTGCCTTTAAAGTTTCTGAGCTCATTCACTCTCAGGATTTTCCCCTTTCCAAAAAAAGCTTATTTAACCTGACGTTCCTAATTCCTCCCGCCCCGGCAGGCACAGTCAAGAGATTTGCACGGATCTGCCAAAGCCCCAGAGCTCTCTGTCTGCAGGGGAAGCCAGAAAAACCCTCTGCTTTCCCACGGAGAGGATGAAGGACTCGTAGCCTGCGTGGGATTTCACCTCTTTCCCTCCGTGCCCTGACCCTTCTCCGGCAGCCAAAGCACATCAGCTCCATGTCACAGGAACGGCAGGGATGTCCCCCTATGAAGAGCCTGTCAGCTCACACCAGGCTGTAGAAGCCTCTGGAAGGCTTGGAGGAGGCTTATCCCTTGCTGCAGTTAATCCACGGGGCACACACAGCCTGGGGAGGGGTGTGGGGGGGATTCCACAGCAGTTTCCCTGGTCACAGTCCTACATCCAGGGCTGGGTGTGTGCCCAGCTCTTCCAGCTATCAGGATGGGGGAAAACCTGAACACATCCAGCATGAAAACACCTACAGAGGCTTTTCCTGTTTAGTTCTCCTCTCTCCTCCCTTGTTTTCACGCTGTTTCTGTGACCCCACCTCAGACACCCCAGAGCTGAGAGCAGGACCCCCCTTCCTCCATTAGCAGGGACAGAAATAGTTTCCCCACCAAGCAGCAGCAATGCCAGCAATTTCATTTCCTGAGTGTCTTTTAGCCTTGAATATATATTGCTTGCTTAAAAGACTAAAAAAAAAAAAAAAAATAATCACATGCCCTACAGAGCTTCAGCTTCAACTGTCCATCAGGGACAGGTAAAAGGTGGGGAGAGACAGACCTGGTGACAGAAATGGCAGAAAGTGCTGGGGTTTGATCACAAAAAGGTAGAAATCCTCATGATGCTGATGAGCACTTTACCCCCACACATGAAAATGCACCAAGCTGAGTGTTCTGGTGGAAGGTGTCCCTGCCCATGGCAGGGGGTGGAACAGGATGAGCTTTAAGGTCCCTTCCAACCCAAATGTGTTTGGCACTCTGTGATTCTATTCTGGTGGGTTTAGGTACAAAAACCCATCCACAGAGGAGGCAGCAGGCACAGCAGAGCACTACCAGCTACTTCCCAGGCAGCCAGGAGCCTGCAGAGCCAAGCTTGCAATTCATGGGTCGATAAGGTTAATTTAAAAATATGAAAACATACGGACAGAAGGAAAAAAAAGAGAGAACACCACTCTTGTTGCTCCCTGTGTTACCTCGCTAAAGAGATCCAGATAACAGGAAACAAGAAAAGCAGAAATATAGATTTGTTATTACTATTATTTGCTGCAGGACCAAGGGAAGACTGTAGAAATGCACCTTCTCTCGAAGCAAAGCTTCGTTCTTTATTGATTTCTGGAGCAGGACTACCAGTGACAAGGGTAATTAGCCCAACAGTGATGAAAGGAAGATACTTTTTTCCTTGTAGGTGCAATTACAGACACTCTTCTGCACTTAACCTGGGCCAGATCTCCAGCTCTGAATCACAACCAGCCAAGTCCAAGTGCTGATCCTGGGACTGCTGAATGCCCCTGTCACCGAGAACGCTCCAAACAAGGAAATTATTTCCCATTTAAAATAACTCCATTGCAACGGGTGGGAGTTCAATCTGCACCTCAGAGCTGGGTTAAAACAAGGCAATATTAATAAAAGAAGAGTGCTGGGGAAATGGAATCCCCCTGAGGTGCTGGGGGAATGCAATCCCCCTGGGGTGCAGCACGAGCCCGGCACCGAACAGCTCAGGGAGATGTGCCTGCCTGTCTCCCTGCCTGACAGGAGTTCTGGGCAGCTCACCAGCCACTAACCAAGGAGCAGCAGGAGGCTGGATGTTGCCGTGGCTCCACGTGCCAGCTTGTCTTACCCTCCCAGACAGGGCAAACCCCCCCCCGCCCCCCGAGCGACCCCAGAGCGCTGCCAGCCCCGCGCGATGCTCAGCCAGGGTGACAACCCCGTGTCACCTCCCTGTGTCCTGCCCAGAGGCACTGCCAGGGCACAGCCCTGGCACAGGAGGTGGTACAGGCTGGTTGTTCCCCGTGCCAGAGCACTCCCTGAGTGCACGCCGCGCTTTTCATTTCCTCAGCTGCTGGACAGCTCCCGGCTGCTCCTCCGTGCGCTCTGGAGCCGGGACAGGAACACCCCGCTTTGCCAGCAGCTTTCTGGGAGCCCTCGCTGCTCCCTGCCCCTCTGAGCAGCACCCGGAGAAGGGTGGAAGGGGCTTCCAGCTCTCCACGTCGCTGGTGCCCTCCTGGAAATCTCCATCTCACCCAGAGTCACAGCACGATCAGCCCGGCATCAAGGGCGAGGGATGCTCAGCAACACTGGATGAAGCCACGTTGCAGATGCCAGCATTTATCCCTCCCTTTCGGTTCCCTCCTCCTCCCCTCCTGCCCCTGGGAATGGCTCCAAGGGGCTGCCAGAATCCCCCCCAGTTCCTGAGATCAGGAGGGTGAGAAAGGAAGGTTGGCAAGGGGGATGCTCACATGATCCCATGGAAAACATGGATTAACCCAATCAGTCAGCACTAAACACAGGGCATGAGAACTCACAGGACCCCAAGGAAAACACGGATTAAGCCCATCAGTTGCCACTAAACACATCTGTCCCACACACATCTGGCTTCCTTGCCCCAGCCCAGGTGTCCTGTGCACTCTGCAGGAACCAGAGAGCGCTCCAAGGCTCTGAGGGGTGGCAGCTTGATTTGGGCAAGAGAAGCAGGCAGGTTATTCCAGCAGCATGGAAAAGGAGCAGTGGGAGAAGCAAAAATATCAGCATTGCTACGGGTCCAACAGCCACATCCCTCCTTCATGCCCCACTTCTCAGCCAGAGCCTATTTAATTACTTTTTTTTTTTTTAAACCCTTTTCTGTTTGGTTTCCAGCTCTTTTCACACAAACTTTATGATCCCTTCAGCAAAGCTCTGCACCAGGTTATATTTTGCAATAACCAAGACAAATGGTATTACAATAATTCAGGCTGCAGGCATGGCTATTGCTAATGCTCTTGTTTTTACTGGAAGTGTACGACATGCTCACAATGGATTTTAAAAAGCCAGTTCTGTGGTGGAGCCTTCCTGACTTTGATCCCTGAGAGGGAAAGGGGAGAAAACCTATTTTATTTTAGTTTAGTTTATTGCACATTTCCAGGGATGGTGACTGGGCAGCCTGTTCCAGTGCTTGACAAACCTTTCTGTGAGGAAACTTTTCCTAATATCTAATTTAACATGGGAGGGGTATGAATAGCTGAGCTCCAAATAGGAAAGGCTGGGGAGATGAAGCTCCCGGAAAGGTCAACTAAAGCACAAATCCCTTCATCCAGCTAACACTGAGCCCACAGAAAGGTGACACCAGAGCTCTCAAGGCAGCCTGGAGATGTCAGTGGCTCCGGGGGCAGAAGGTTCTGGGTGTGTGACTCCACTGCAAAGGCCAGAGTGCAAACAAACACCTCCAGCCACGAGCATGAACACTCCACCCCACCTGACACTCCAGCTGGGTTGCTCTATGTTGGTGCCTCACACTGTGGCATCAAGACCTGCTGTTTCTCTCCCAGCAAGTGGGGCTGTTCAACTGCTGCCACAGTGCCAGCAAACAGCAGCAATCTGCCAACAGGCCCCAGATCAGGGGGAAAACGGATTTACAAAAACCCGCCGTTATCCCGGCACAACATCTGTTGCCTACATGGGATCTCGGCTGAAAGACACTTCCAAGAGATTCACAGCCCTCTCCCCCTGAACTCCACGCTGCTGAACTCCCATCAGGGTGCTCACAATAGCCCCATCCATCTCCCAGCCATGCCACCAAAAGCCATCCTGGAAGGAGTTATGATAGCGAGCCTGGGTGCGCTGAAAGCGAGCATTAGCCAAACACTTTGCTCCATAATTTTCCTCCCCTTTTAAGCTGTCTCGTTCAAAGAAAAAGGACAGGGAGTTTTATACCATGCAGGAGGAGGTGGTTATGTGTCTCTCTGGGGTGGAGGCACATGTTCTGCACGGGCAGATGTTTCTACCAACACTGCAGAGCCCAAGGAAGAAAAAGGAGTCGGATATTCACCTGCAGCCCCGCTGTACTTCTCATTTCCCCACCACCATCCAGGACACCCTTCAGAATTCCCTCAAGAAACTGCTGCAGCAATCTCAATTACCTTTAAGGTCCTGCTGCCATAAATCATGCTAAGACAAACTATATTCCAGTGTTCTAAGCAGGAGAGATGACAGGGGCCTTGTACGATCGCCAGTTACCACTGAGGAGTGAATTAAGAACATAAATATAAGTGATGAGGGCCATTTCCTAAGCATGCCATCCAATTCTGTAAAACACTTGTCTGTCTTCATCAGGGGGAAATTGGAGCTCCACGAGGTGCAAAGAGTGTGCATGGAAACGGGCAGGGAGCTGCCAGGGGCCAGCAACAAAGGACAGGGCTGTGTGTGGAAGGACTAATTAGATCTTCAACCAAAAACCTCCATATCTTCTCTTCACCATCTGTTAATGCTTGAAAAGATCTGAACAAATAATACCAACCCCAACATTTGCAGCCGGGCCATGCTAAAATCCAGTGATTAAACTATGTTTGTCCCAGTGGCATTAAAAAAAGAAACTTAATGTAATTCTCTTACAATGAGAGCAAATTTCGAAATAAAGATTTATTTGCCTGATTTTTTTTTTTCCTAATATTAAACCTTTACATTCCCAGCCTGATTTTCCTGGCTGCTGCATGCATTATTAAGAGGGGATTTAAAACCCCTCTGGTCAGCCTTGGGATGGCAGAGCAGTGCTCATTTTATTGCTCTTTTCCCTCTGCAGCCATTGGTTGGATTTTGTTTTCTTTTACATTAATTATCCTGATTTTTTTTTCCCCTCTCTGTGTGCCAGCAGCTGGGCAGCTCCACAGTTCTGCTCCACTGGAGTTTCCCAAATCACCTTTGAGATGATCATTGCCCAGGTGGGTTTGTACAAGTGGCTCTTCATCATCTTACTTTGCAGGAGGAGCTGAAATTCTCCTCCAACCTCACATTGTTCAACCAGAAGCAGCTTCTAGACCTGCTTAAAGAGGCATTTTATGCACTGGCAGCTTGGTCCAAAAGCTCATGCAGCTCTACATCCCTATATATTCCAGATCCCAGTGGTCCTCCCTAAATAATGGGCTGCAATGCAGCCAAAAGTGCACCCAAACCCTATAAAACACCAAAAAGCAGCTGCTTCCAGTGTGACACATCAGCTAGCAGCTGCCTCCCCCATTCCCACCCCCTGGGGAAGAAGAATCCAATATAAATTAAGAGTGGGAAAGTTGACTTGACATGTTATAAACGATCTCACTTTGAATTCAGTCAATAATACTTTGCATTACTAAAATATGAGTTTGCAATCATTTCTCATCTGAAAGCTGTTTAAGTAGTAAACACAGCGCTCGTTACTGATTCCCAGTCTGCACTGGAAGTATTTAGTGCTTTTCCTATATATGCCCAGCTCCTGGAGTTATAGTGACGAGTGCCCAGCCCACACACAGCTCCAATCATCCCAAAAAAAACCCTCTGATATTTCCACCATTAAATGGCAAGTTTTAAACATGTGAAATCCTGTGTGATTTATAAACTATCACCATATGTCACGAGGATTTTCAGATGAATCTACGTTTCAAGGGTCAGGGACGCTCCACAGAGAGACCTGAAAAAAGGTGGGGTTTTTTTCCTGCAGGGCAGAGTCAGGAATTTTAAGTTCCAGGTGGAAACCAAGAATTTTAAATGCAGCCCCAGCCTCTGGCCCGCGTTCCTGAGCTGCCAGAGTTAACACCGATGCCCTCAAAATGAAGTTTATAACTCGCTCTTGTTTATCTGTGTCTCTATTGCTGCTATTAATATTTAATGTCTCTGGGGGAAAGGTTCCTCTCCAGCACAACAAGCCCTGCTGCAGTATTAATCAGAGTGTCAGCAGCCTGGAGCTCTGCTCCACGGGTTCCCAGGACACATTCCTTAGGGGACAAGGCAGTGGGAATGCTGCTCTTCCCACTGAGGAATGAGGGGTGCAAAGAGAGTGTGCCTCGAATGGAAACCACCACAGGCTTTCCCCCCTGTGTCCTGCCAGCTTCTGCACAGCCTGAGCTCTTGGTATCAGGCTCCCAGTGGTTTTGATTCCATTCCCAGTCTGGTCCCAGCACAAACCTGAGGCACAACCTGAACCTGAGGGTCCACGATCAAACCTGTGCCCTCAACATTGCACTGCCCTCTTGATCCTGATCAGAGGAATCTGGGGAGAAATGAGGGAGAAAAAGGTGACCCCTGCCACATTCTGGAAGGCACAAACAGCTCCACGGACCTTTATAAAAGCTCCACAGGGCAGCTCATTAGAACCTGGCTTGGCTTTGCTCTGCTTCCCTTAACGAACCCGTTCTCCTGCACCCATCCACGCCCCTAATGGGCAAAACCCTTGGAGCACAAGGTCAGAAGCTGATCTTTGATGGCATCCCATTTCCTCAGGTTCTCAGTGTCTTGAGACTCACTAACTTGCTCAAATCACCAGAGCTTTGCACTTTGAATTAACCCAGTGGAAAAGGTACAGCTGGAGAAGGGAGCAGGAAGATCAGGAGGCGGATAAAGGCGGCGAGAAAACGGGATCATTAGTTTACACAAACATTCTCTCCTCCTAGACAGCCTGAAATCCCAGTTCCAGACTACAATAAAGCCATCCCATCACAAAAGGGGTTTCTACCTCGCCCTGGCTACCCAGAATCCGTGAAGGAAACCAGCTAATCCCAGGGAAGCACCCGCTGCTCGGAAAAGCCGCCGTCGCTGCCACCGCACGCACAGAGAACTCCGAGGAAACCTCGTCCAAGCAGCCTCCCCCCAGAGGCTGCCCCAGGAGCAAATTAGCCAATGATTTTTACAGCACAAAAAGGGGAAATCAGGTTATAATTATAAATTCCCATCCTCAGGGATGTGGAAGGTTCAGATGGCCGGGGCTGGGTGCCACGGGGCAGCCTTGGTGAGAGGTGATGCTTGGTCTGTTTGCTCTGTTGGAACTAAGATTTTTTTTTTTTTTTTGGTCCAGCCCTTGTTGTTGGTATTCAATTAAGTGAAATGCAGCTTGAAAAATTATTTTCTTTCCTTAGAGTACCTGAAACAACCTCCCCCCCACACACACACCCCTCCTTTTTCAATCTCAGCTGCCAAATCTTAGCCCTGAACTTCAGAGCCAATTTCTCCTTTATTTACTGAAAGCTCACTCTAAATCTTTTCCTACTAGAAATGCCAGTTCTCCAAACAATTACTCTGGCTGCAACATTAGTCATTTCCTACATTTTCCATCAGTGTTATTTATTTGATGGCATATCATCTTTCCTATAATAAGATCTGGGCCTTTCTCCCTCTTCTGTCCTTCTTGCTGCTTTTCTATCCACGAGCTCCCAGATTTCATCTCCCGGCCATGGGGCGTCAGAAATTGCACTTCCCTCCCAGATTTCATCTCCTGGCCAAGGGGTATCAGACGTGGCATTTCCCTCTCTTTCTGATCACCAGGAAAAATCAATCTGTGTGTGGCTCCAGCCAGTGCAGGTCTCCTGGAGATCCCAGGGGATTAATAGCACAAACACCAACCTGCTTTGTAGCTCCTTGCAGAACACCAACAAAGTGCAAAGGGATTTTTTTTTTTTTTTTAAGGCTGGAAATCTTTTAATTAGCATCCCAGGGGCAGTGGGAAGTCCCTGTGAATCATTTAATAACCAACGGTGAGATCAGAGCCAGGAGGCAAAGAAACCAGAGGGGAGCTGAGTGTCAGCTTTGAGCCTTCTCCCTGGAAAAGGCAGGTACATGTGGCCCCAAAGGGGAATATTTTGGATCTCTCATCCAGTGACAACGGAAAGGAAAACATCTTGACAACCCAGACTCCTTATTCCAGCTGGAATTTGCAGGCTATGGGGTCAAGGAGCCACTACAACTGCACATAACTGTGGGCTCAGCTCAAGTCCAGGTTTAGCACATGAGCCTCACTATAAACAACACATTCAACCACTTTCACTCAGGGTTTGCTTCCCCCCCACCACAACCATGAATTTCTTTGATAGAAAACTTCGGACTAAAAACGGAGCTGCACCAGAAAAAAAACCACAAACCAGTGCTCTCTTTCTGTATACATATGTTTGATGTCAAAAAGACAGAGCAGGTCATTCTTAAAAAAGGCACTTCAAATACCAGTACTCCCTGTCATCTCAGTTCTCCATCACAAAATGACAGTCTCCCGCTTCAAAACATCATCTAACGAAACCACATTTATCCCCATCTTGCTGTAATCACATTAGACAGTTCTACCAATTTAACTTCATTGGTTTCTTAACTGTCTGGAAAAAAAAAATAAATAAAAAACAAACCACATCCAGACCAAGCCGAGATGTTTTACTACCCAGCCACCTGCAGAACCCTCCCGAAATCAGCATCCCGTGGTCAATAAAGAGCCCTTCTGTCTGGTGTTAAGACTTCCCGCTAGGACCTCATTTTCTTTAAGGGACTCGAGCAGCTTTTCAACACATCAGATTCCGTTCAAGCCGGAGTTTGCAGCCCGTGCTCGGCCATCAGAGGCACGAGGGATAACATTCCCGGGCTCATCAGCGCGGGAATGTTTCCCGGCAGGAGAGCCCGGGGATGGATGTGCTTTGTTATCTGCTGCCCAGACACACGGAGGGACAGGCAGGATGAGAGCAAGTCCGGGGCACGGGGTTGTTGCAACCCCAGGGGTCCAGCTTGGCAGGAGGTTTTTTTTTTCATCCCAAAACGCCGAGTTGTTTTTTTTTGGCGGCAGATCAGCTGGATGTACAATTAACCTTTGCAACACATTTCCCTGGGGAAGCAACGGGTGCCTCCCAGGGAAAGAAAAAGAGCTGGCCCTGTTCCAGGCACGGCCAATTTGGAAGGAGAGAACAGCAGCAGCAGCAGCCAATTTATGTTCTGCCTGGGTGAAAAGCTCAGCCAGACCCTGTTGGATTCCTGTGCCGTCTCCCCACAGGTGCTGTTTGGGCTGTTTGGAAGGTGTTTGCAGACAGGACATGCACTGGTGACAGCCCTAAGTGAGCACAAAACCATCTGCTGGAGGGGAGCAAACTTCCCTCAGTGCTCTGATCCCTCTAGCACTGAGCCAGGGAGAACAGCTTCCATCCTGGAGGGAAACCAGCAGCTTTGTCAACTCCTAAGATAATCTGGTCCACCTTTCTCCACAGGCAAGCCTCTCCAAGAGTCTATTTTCATGGAAAGGCACCAAAGTGCCAGCTCTAGGCATGGGAGCATTACTTAAACACCTAAACCTTCAAGCTGTACCTGGTCCATGGCCAGCTCTTGTCCAGCCCAGACACACACAAACTGTTCAGTCCATTCCATGCTGTACCCAACACACCCTGGCAGCTGGAATTTAAGGGAATGGCAGCACAGTGATGGGCACCCTTCAGGAGCAGTGCCATCATCTCCTGAGGATGGCATGCCATCACCCCTCTGCCTCCTGATTGGAAGTGGCAGTGACCCAGAGCTGCTCTGTGTTTCCAGCCCTGGAGTCCTGCCACTCTCTCATCCTCCCCAGCCACACCGAGCAACTCCCTTGAACATTGTCCTTCCTCCCTCCAGCACTGCCTGCAAACACAGGTTACCAAAACAAACCAACCCACGAGCCAAAGGGGGTCAGCAGGACGTGATGTGACCCTTACAAGTGCTGTGCAGGATGGGGAACCAGCAGGACTTCACAGCTGGACGTGGTGCAGCCTATTTTCTGTTGGCCTGACAATTAATAACACCAGCTCCCACTCCCCAGACATATCAGCCAAAATGCGCATTAACCAACGTGCACAGACACCTCCTGCTCTCGCTGGGGTGTTTGAACACACTCAACACTGCACAGCGGGCAAGAGCCAGCAGGGGAACTGCCTCTAATTAGCCAGAACGTGGATGGGAAACCTCCGTGGAGTGGTGTTTTCCTACCACCCAATTAGCCTCATCAGGTTCCCCACTATGGGCAGGATGATTTTTTTGTAAGCCTTCCTTTGAGGAGGATAAAAGGTAACACAAATTATCTCAGCAAAGCAGGCTCCAGGCTGTGGGGCTAAAAAAGGAGCTTTTGTCTCCTTTGTAACCGAGGCGAGATAAAAAGCAGAGCCTCTGGATCCCCCCCCTCTGCTCCCCACAGTCCTGGGGGTTGTGGTGGGGGCTCAGCACCCCCATCCTGGAGGGTTGGTCCCTGAACACGAGCACCCAGCACGCTCCTGGCTCTGGTCAGTGGGAACTCACTTCAGTTCCAAGTCCACAAGCTCCAGATCATCAGTGGGAGACTCGTGGCCCAGAGAGACTAAGAGGTGGTCAGGCAGGTTTGAAGCAGCTCATCAGCTCGTCTGTACTCCTGAGGCCAGCACTGGATCCTTCTTCCATCAGCTCCCCCAGCACAATCAGAGAGAAACATCCTTGGGGATCCTCAGAAACGAGGACAGAAACTCGATCCTTCTGCTCAGCTCTGCTTTTCATGGAAAACTACAGCGAGAAGTGTGCTGTGAGCAGTGCATCAGTCATTTCTTGCACTGCATCAGGCAAACCACGGGTGTGCTCCTGCAGGACAGACCCTACAGCCACAGTCCCCTTCTCTCTACTCTGCAAAAACAAGCCAAGCAGAAGACAAACAACCTGCTGCTGCTCCAAGTGCAGGAGCTGAGCCCTGGCTTTGAACTGATCTCCTGCTTGGCCTGAGCTCGCTGGATTTCAGAACGGTCCGAGTTCAGAGCGGGAAAATTACAGAAATAATAAAATAAAAAATGCAGGAATGGGAAATAACGAAATCCACGGGAGGAAAAGGAACAAGAGTGAGACCACCAGCAGCACACAAAGCCAGCCTCATGCAATAAAGATGCAATAGGCTCCAGCATGTGACACGTGGCTCATATTATGCTGAGACTCCCAGTCTCAGCAATTCCCAGTCAAATCCACCCAGTCCCATTTTCTGTCTGCACACTCCTAGCAGGAAAACAGGTATCTTGCTTTGCAACACTGAATATATCCATTCTCCTTTAATAAGGAGGCACTGGCATCAATTAGAGGACAAAACCATTAGACACAATTTGTTTATTCAAATTAGCAACAAGGCTGTGTCAGAGCCCCGGCTCCCCACGGCCCTGATCTCAGGCAGGGTTTGAGGCACAGTGATTGATTGAGCCGCCCACAGTCCCCTGTTGACTCCAGCAGGCTCTGGACTGCCTTGTTCGAGCAAGGATCTCAGCATTCCAAGCTCCTGTCAGGGCTGCTCTGTCTGCTCCTGGTCCCCAGCTTTGGGATTTCGAGGCTGAGCTTGGTCCCCACGTGCCTGGTTTCACTGACACTCGGCTCCACCACAGCCCAACTCACCCTCTGACCACCAGAAACACACACCCAGCTGCAGGATTTAGCCTTCCCCATGGATCCATCTCGCCTGATTAAGCTTTTGGTTCCCCAGAGCTACGCATGTCTTAAAAACAGAAGCGTCCTGAGAAGTTCCATCTCACCAGGACCCCTTTGATCCCCACGGGGGTTTCTTTAAGGGTGTGTCCCCACACTACTCAGCCACTAATCCAGACTCCAGCTGTACAAAGTGAACACTTAACTTGGCTGTTGCCTGAAATGTCCTTTGGAGCTATTTCCAAAGGGTTTGGGGAGGGACCTGTGCTGCTCCCTGTCCCTCTCAGTTTATGAAAGGCTCTCACACATCACTGCACAGAGCACAGTGTCAGGCACTGGCTCCCAGGGTTAATTGGCCCTCAGCATCTCTGGGGCTGCTTCTTCCTTTAATAGCAAATTAGACCTTATTAGCTGCGTTGTCATTTACATCCAAGGCTCCCAGCAGCAGTCCAGAAGCTACAAATTCACTCATCAGCCCTTCTCGCAGGGCTGCCTGGACTTGTGCATCGCCAGCTGACCCTTCTGCTCCAGGACACCTTCTGCCAGCAGCTCACCTGGGTGCTGAGGTTGAGGATCACCTGCAGGGAGCCCAGATGGAAAACCAAGGGAAGGCCTGACCCACCAGTGTGTTCAGTGTGTCTTTAATGGGCTCCAGACAAATTAAGCAAAGCCCTGTCTGCCCACAGCCATCCCCCAGAACATGTTGACACACTGCAGCACGGATCAATAGGAAGAGCTTGATAATGGCCATTGATTTTACAACTGTAATGAAGTTGTTGAGTCTCTGATTCACCCATTAGTCAGGGTTCATTGCACTGACCTGCAGGGCAAGGGGATTGAGGGGGCTTTGCTTTCCCCTTTTTAAAGAGCAAGCACCACTTGTTAATGAGAAATCACGGGGTTCCCTCCTCGTTATCTCCCTGCTGCCTCTTCCCCCAGCCACAGCCTGACCCATTCCAGGCTGCCATCCCAGCTCCACACATTTCTCCTGCCACAGGAGGTTTCCTAACCCACCTGCAGCAGATCTCTGGACCAGATGGACTTGCCTCCTCCTTGCAGAGCCCGGTGCTTTTCCTGGATTCCCTGCTTTTCATGGATTGAGGTGACCTCGTCCCACCTGTCCCTGTCCCAGCCCAGCTGACCCCACACACAGCTCTTGGCAAGAAGAGTTCTGGTTTGAGAAACAAGACTGGGGAGAAGATGTGTGAGGGGCTGAACCAGAAAGGACTGGCAGGAAGGGAAGATTCAAAGGCACATCACGGATAAGATCAGGCCGGGATATAAGTCCTCCTAATGGGAGTCTCAATGAGGTTGTGCTCACAGCTCTGTGTCTGTACACGGAGAGATAAAGCAAGGCATCCAAAACCATAAAACCAGAGATGTTTAAATTAGAAGGGATCCAATGGAGACTAATAAAATGCTGGAAGGAATTATGTATCAGCATCTACATAGAGGTTGAATGAACACAACACGCTTTTCCTAGAAAAGCAGCAGCTAAAGCTGATGGAGGAGAGATTGGGAGAGCAAGATAATTCCACCATAAAGTGCAAGAGAGAATCACTTAGAGATGGAGCAGATATTTAAGGATGGCATTAAAAAAGAAGAAATGAACGTGCAGCCACGGAAATGGGAGAAGGCTGCTTTGTTTCATGTGACAAAAACCAAACAGGCTTGCATTAATTCTGCTTTCACAAACCCAGAGGATCATTCCAAGCAGCAGTTTCCAGAGCTGCTTGAGCAAATACCTCCTCCTAAAGGCTTTGTGGGTCAGTTTTCAACAGCCCAGGTGGCACAGGGAGGTTGCTGTGACTCTGTGGCTGATGACAGAGGTGCAGCATGTGCTGGCTGGGATATATTAGATCCCAAAAGGCATTGGGTTCTGCTCCCCAACCTACTCCATCCCCTGATCCCTGCTCCTCAGCCCTCTGTACCTGTGTCCCTGTTGCCAACAGCCCAGGCAGATTTCCACCCTTTCCAGCCTCACACTAGGCTGGGACTTGGGAGATGGAGGTGCTAATTTGAGAGCTCGCTACAGGCAATTCCTTCCATTTTCTCTGTGCCTCTGCTTCATATCTGGATCGTAAGAACAAATGTTACTGTCAAACCAAAAGTCCATCCAATAATTCCTGCTAATAGCCTCCCAGCCTCTGGCTATTCTCAGGTTAGGAAACTTCTGCAACTGATGTTGTTTATATATTTAATAACTGCTAAGGGCTTTTCTCTTCCCTGTGCTTGCCCAGTTTAAATCTGTGAAAACTTTCTCTACTCACGACACTCTCTGAGCTCAACGTATCAGTCACCTGTTGCACAAAACCCTGGTCACCCAGGGATGCAGGGACAGGCTCCCCTGCACACTGTGGCTCAGTTTAGCCCTACTTGAAACCTGCAGGGCCCGTTAGAAGCTGATGGATTGTTGTCTGCTCCCAGGTCTGTCTCGGGGCTGGGTTATCTGCGCGGAAACACAATTTGTTTGCTGATATCAAAATGCTGCCGCTCACCTGGGGGATTAGCGCCGTGACAAAATCATTAGAAACCTGATGCAGTAGTAGGAGGCCCTCTGAGTTCATGGAAAATTCATTCTTCAGCCTTAATGAATGTCTTTTTCCAAACAACTGCAACAGCAACACTGACTGGACACATGCACGCACGATTTGGGGCTCAGCTGACTCTCAGACCAGCTAAAGGGGCGAACAGCACCTTTCAAACACCGAAGTGGCACAGGGAACAAACCCCACCACCACATCTTAACCCCCTCCCTGCAAGAAGAATGAGTCCCAGCAGCATCGGAAGCCCGTGGCTGTGCTGGGAGCCTTCTTACTCTGCTGCTGCTCCCACGTCTCTTCCCTTGGCTCCTGCATCCTGTTTTCCCCCAGGCACTGTGCACAGGAGACAAAACACTCCTCTTGTAGCTCTCTCTCCCTGCGAGTTGCTACTCCTGCCTGCATGACGTGGAAGAGCTGGCAGTGAGTCACTGTCACTCCTGGGGAAGAGGGAAGAGAAGCGACCTTCGTTTTGCTGATTCACTGCCAAAAACCCCCACGTACCACAAGCTGTCTGCTCCACGTTCAACCTCCTTCCACAGCCTGATGGAGAGGGATTTTTTTGGTGTTTTCTTTTTATTATTATTTTTTTTTCCTGCTGCCCTGCCACCAAGGTGACACCATCAAACGTTTCTTTCCAAACAGTGCTCCAAGCGACGCTGAAATTTGCATTTCAATTTGAAGTCGTTCTTACGGTTCAAGTGAGAACCCCCTGAAATTGTGGCTGTGGAGCACAACTCTCCTGCTCTGCTGACATACACACACACAAACATGTATATTTTTAGCCTTGATCCCCACATTAGAGAAAAGTCACCCTCTTAAAAGAGCAGTTTTATTGCCAAGCGATATTAGCACAATGAAGAAAATTGCTCCTAATTTTTATAAATTATCTCATCATCTGCAACTAATTAGCAGCTGTGGAAAGCTGGGAAATCTCTGTTCACCCTGGAGAGACCAGCCCTGAGCTATGCAGAGCTCAGACATCCCTGATGGTCACGGATTCCGTGGGAATTCTCCCACCAGGTGAGCAGCTGTGCAACCTCAGCATCACGGAATAATTAGGGTTGAAAGGGACCTCTGGAGATCATCTCTAGCCCAAACCCGTGGTGAGGGGATAGTTGTGATGCAGCTTAGCTGGAAACTTTATTAAAATCCAATTTAATCAAGCTGTTGTGCCTCTCCATTCTCCTTACCCTTGCTCCCAGGCTTGTGCCTCTGTCTGTGCCTCTGTAAATGTGCCTATAAAAGTAAAATGAGCAAGCAGCCAACGGCTAAATGGCACTTAATCAGAAGAAAATGTATACCCTGGTGGATAGCAAACTGCTATTAAGCTGGGGAGGGGGAAAGACAGAAGAAAATAATAAGCTATAAATGGACAACCAAATAAATCTCCTGCAGCACCAAGTGAGAGCACATCTGGTGAGATGCCACCTCCAATGAGTTGTGAGCAAAATGTTTATTTGCAGCCAAGCACCTGGCAGCAGGAGTGGGATTAGAGCTCAGAGAGCTTTCCCTGCCCTGGGAGGCAGCAGCACGTCGGGTGCCTGCCCTCTCTGGCTGCAGAAAAGTCTGATCTGAAACCATCTGAGCGGGCTGTGACACTGCCCACACGGCTTGTCCTGCCACAAGGACTCACATTTGGAAATCCACCCCCTCTCCAGCCCCACCACCAGCCCAAAGGGTCACCAGGCAACAGAAAACGCATCAGAGACTCCACAGCTTTCAATGCCACAGGACTTGTACACCTCTGATCCCTGAGAGTGCCTTAATTTAATATAGAGCACGTCAGCATTAGGAGAAAATGGGATTTGGGACTTGGAAGTCCCCGAGGGAAAAGCTCCTTGGAGAGGGGCATCACTGCAAAGGGGATTATCACCATAATCACGAGATTAGTTGAATAATCCCAGCCTGAAAGGGAGGTTTTGTTGTCTGCAGGATGCTCAGCACCCTCCTGCTTTCATGGAAACACAGTGCAAAGTGGGGTCAGACTGGAGGAATGATGTGGGGAAAGAGGGATGTGAATCAGCAAAGGCTGTGCCATCCAAATCCATCAGTGTGACACTGCTCTGTGGCCCCAGGCCAGTCCCCATCTCCCAAACCCTGACAATTCAGCACATCCACACTGACTTTTGATTCCCCCACAGCCCCTCTCTGCTTCACATTTTGCTGTTTTGCAGATTTAATGCAATAACAGAGCTCAAGCCTCCTAAAAATGGCAAACACCCCCCCCCCCCCGAAATCCAGTCCTTCTGAATTCAAAGACAATGTGCCAGGGAAAATACAACAAAACAAAGTAAAATAAACCTCCTCTCCTAATCACCCAGCCTGGCTCTTCCAAGGAAGCTCTTGCACAGTTGAATTGCACAAAGTAAACAAATAATTACCAGCTATTTTCTTCTATAGGTCAGAAAGCAGATTAGTTAGGCTGGGACTGAAATCTAAAGAGGGTGTTTGGCGTGCTCAGGCTTATAAGAAGGAGGAAAAAAAAAAAAAAGCCAGAACCCTGCACCACAACCACAGTTCTCAGCCCCTGCTTCTCTTCCAGATGTGGATTTTGGTGCAACAAGAAAACCCACCTGGTCTGCCCACCCAGGCTGGAAAAACACAGAAACCCAATGCTAATATTTTTACATTTCCAGGTCTCTTGGATTTTAACTGAATACCTGGGGAATGGTTCTCTGAAAGGGCACAACCAGAGTTTGATGATTCTCCTGAAAATGGTTAATCTTAACAGAACAATCCAGATGCCTCAAAACCCGGGGACACACTTGGCTGAGGTTCGTTGCCAGAACCAGGAGGGAGAGAGGAGGGGGTGTGAGAAGCAAAGCCTGCATTAATTTCACTGGAGTTTTTCACTTTTGTGCCTAAAAGCAAAATTCACCCCCCTTCGAGCCCGGCTGTGAAAGTGGGAAGGATGTTCCTGGTGGTGAGAAACTTGAGGTCAGGGAGCTGGTATAACACTTTTCCCCACGGCACTGGAGAACCTGCTTAATTCAGCCCTGGTGGAAGGGAAAAAAAAAAAAAAAAACCAACAAACTATCAAAGCAGCAGAGAAGTGATGATATGCCAGGCACCACGAGTGAACTCCCGTGAACTGCCAGGTCTCACAGCAGAGCCTGTGCTCCAGCAGCTCCCAGGGGGAGCAGGAGCTTTAAGCCCTGACAGGTTGCACTGACCTGTGCAAGCAAGAGCAGGTGAGGATGCTCTTCCCCACTGCTCACAGATTTCTCCCTCCAAAAAGCCAAGCAGACAGACAGGAACCTGTTGCAGCTCCCTGCAGGTGCTGGATGGAGCTCAGAACACACACACACACACACACAGCCAGTTCTGCCTTTTCAAGCAGAAATAATGCTGGACTGTTTCCAGATGGGGAGGGTGGGGGAGACAGCACAGAAGAGAGCCAGGACATTTAAAACGAAAGTGTGCAGCTATATTTGGTAAATGACTGGTTTTCAGAAGGGTTTTAGTCACACAGATGCTCTTTTTTTTTTTCATTTCCTCTGGAATTATGCTGTTATTTATTCCAATTTTTGTTCTCACTTCACCTTTCGGTGTTGGAAACCATCCATGTTTCCTACTAAAGGTGGCTGATTTCAGAAACCCTCCAAGACAGTTTTCTGACAGTCAGGAGGAGCAAATGCAGCAGAGGGACCACAACCAGCCCCAAGCCATCTCTAGCAATGCACAGCTGCCTCCAGCACCATGGCAAAGGTCTTCATTAGCAAAGGTCCTTGTCACAGTGCAGTGTTTGGGGGACTGAAAGCACCTGCCAGGAGACCCCTGAACGAGGGGCTTGCTGGGCCCTCTGATGGCAAAACACTCCTGTGGACCACAAATGCTGGAGCTGACACTCCTTGATAAGCAGTGACTGCTCCTCCAGAAACATTACAGGCTATTAAGCAAATGAGACATGTTATGGAAAGAAAAAGAAGAAGAGCTTGTAACTCTCTGTTGCTGTGTCAGCTTCTCATGCTTGACAAGACACACGCAGGTGAACTTCTGAGTCTCCTGCCTTCGCTTCATTTCCCTCTCATAAATCCAAGCACAGTGGCCACAGATTAAGTTTTTTTTTTTTTTCTCGCTCCCTTTTTTCTTCCAGGGCTTGAAATGCCCTGATGTCACTCAAGCAGAGTGTCGCCTCCACATCAGTCTGGAAATATCCCACACTGTGCAGCAGCAGAGGCTCAAACAACTCCTGGGGTTACACACACTCACCTGAGGTGTGCAGCACCTTCAGCTCTCACCCCGTTGTCTTGCTCTGTTTTCCTGAGCTCTTTATTCTAAATACAGCCAGCAAAAAGCCAGACACCTGGCAGGACGCTGTTCTACATTTATTTTGGGTTTCGCTAACCCTTGTGCTCGCAGCTTACAGCTCGTTTTTATCACCCGTGGAGAACTTGCAAAGTCCAGGGAGGAAACACAACCACACACCCAGCTTAATGTGGGTGGCAGCACAGGGAGGCCAGAGGGTATTTCCAGGAGGATGTGCTGCTTTCTTCCCAGAGGCCATTCCTGCCCCAAATGTGCAGCGGTTCAGCATTCAGAGATTCCCACGGGTGCTCCCACATCGATCTGTGGGCTCTGTGCAGTTTTCCAGGGTCGTGGCTGTGCCTGCGTCCTGCTCAGGGCAACTCCTCTTGATTCCCTTCTCCAGGGCTTGTGTCCCTCAACTGTCACACCCAGCCTCTCTCGCTCATTTTGTTCTCAGTGTCAACAGCTTTGCCAGGCAGTGTTTGCAGGGCTGAGGGGACTGAGAACAGAAATAGAAAACAGTAACCCAGAGAGGGGGAATGGAGCGAGTTCAAAGCGCTTTCCTGCTCAACACAACCCAAGCTGCCAGCAAATAAAACTCTGGAGCTCATCAAGTAACTCTGACCACTGAGGGTGCTTAATAAAGATTACTTTTCTATGGCTCCACTTGCCTGAGGCATCATTTGTTCCTAATGAGATGCTCCGTGGGATTTAAATGCATGAGAGAGGAACGGGCTTTCAACCACAGCCACTGCAAGGAAAACGAGCTTTCTGCTCCAAAACCAAGGCAGATCAGACCCCTCTCCTACCCTGGGGATGCTCCTCAGTTCTTGTCTTGCCAAGCTGGACAGCCACAGTGCTTGTTTTCTGCCAGGCCTGGCAGGCAGCTGTGTCACAGCATCACCTCACTGGTCATCCTGGGGACTTTGAGACCCTGGACAAAGCCCCTGCAGCCTCACCTGGCCCTGAGAGCCCAGCTGGGGCTGGTGAGGCATCTGGGGTGGCTATTGCATGGCTTATCACAAGCCCTGCAAGGTATTTCCCTGCCAACTCAACCATTCTTTTGCTTTATCTTGTGTGATCGTGGCATTTCTGAGCGTGGCTGGAATAATAAAGCACCTCCTCCCACTGTAGCAGTGCCCCCAATGGAAAACCAGGCCAAAAAAAAATCCCACATGCCACTGAAAGGGGTATAAACACAACAGATAATAAATACTGAAGGTCTGCAACTGCCAAGCCATCTTCTGTGCAAGGGATGTGGAACAAAATGTCCTGAAGTGCCGGAGCCAAACAGCAGAGTGGATTTCTGACACTGGGCAAGATGTGGGAGGATGTGGGGGAAGCAGCTGAGCACGACCAGAAACCACCCTGCAGGGTGAAGGGAGGGGTAGGATTAGGGCCATCCTGCCCTGGGAAAATGAGAAGCCTGTGCATCAGGTCTGGTAAGAGGTGGAGGCCATCAGGTGTGTGTCAAACACTCGTGTGCATCCACAGGCACAAATTCTGTCAGATGCTGGAGAACACAAAGACTGAAAATCAGGGTTGGGGAGAGGGGGGGAAATTGTAATGAATGTGGAAATCCTCAGACAAACCCAAGCTGACACCACATCACAAACTTTTCAGACTTCACTACCCCTTGGGCTTGGCAAGGAGATCACAGAAGTTTTAAGCTCGTGTAGGATGAGCCTCAGGCTACATCTCAGGCATTCATCCTGGCCTGCACCTCCATGATAGGAAACCAGGGATAATTCCAGGGGACATGGTACGTACAGACCAGCTCCACTGAGCCTGCACTGAGGTACAAGTGAACAGCAATCCCTCCAGAAAGAAAAATATAATATATTGGGAAATAGAGTCTCTTCCTTGCCTTCTTCTTGCTACCCCAGCTCTGACCTCCTCCCTGAACACAATTTCACCTGCAACAACTTCTGGAATTTATAGAGACCAGGGCATGCTCAGGAAAAAGAGATGAAAATACAGGGTGGGCAGACTCTGTCATGAAGTAGCTCAGCTCTGCCTGCAGCCAAATCTATTAGCCCTCCTGACAACAACAATGACCAGGCTAGCAAAGATGCAATATTTACAGAACACAGTTTCCTTTGAACAGATAAGAGCATAATCCAGACTGGTTACCCAGTCTGATCCTGGATTCCTGCATCCCAGCTGAGCCTCCCAACCCACCAAAGGCTTGGAGTTGATTTCTCTCTCGAAACTGCCTGAAAGCAGCTTGAAAATTCTCGAATGCTCCAAGTAGGGAACGTAAAATACTCTGAAACCTCAGTTACACAACTAAGAGGACAATCAAGCCTCCTTCCCTCTTTGTGCTTTAGTCCTTTGCACCAGATGCTCCTCTCTCAGCCAGGTGCCCTTCCTGCATGCTGGAATCTCCCAGGCTCAAACACCAGCTCCAGCAGCCAAGGGCAGAGTCCCACAGTGCTGAAAGGTGACTGCTCAGCACTGGGATCGGATCCTTTGCCTCCACGGGCACTTTTAGAAGCATCTGGAGCAGTTATGCCTTTGTGCCTGTCACTGCAGAGAGACGGGTCAGAAACGCATTTGAGGTGACAGGTGGCATCTGCACTGAGCCAGGAGGGCAGCTGAAGGCAGCCCAGAGTACCTGGTGGCTCCCCTGCTCCAGCTCTCTGCCCTTGCAGAGGCAGCTAATCAGTGGCTGTTAATAATTTCTGGGCTCTCTCTTCGTGGTGAAACTGCAGCCCTCGAGACTGTCAGCACTCCTGCCTGCTGCAAGGGTCTGCCCCCCTTGCATCACTCCTTTCCAGTGCTCCAGGAGAGGTTCTGAGAACGTTCATTTACTCCAGGAAGGATCAAATACCACATAGCCCTGTGCTAGAAACGCTGCCCAGGGACAGGTGGTGCCCAGAACAGGGCTCACCTCTCCAGAAGGTGGTGACACCTTCTGTTAGGTGATACCACTCCCACCCTGCCCAGGAAACCTGAACAAGGATCAAACCACTTACACAGCAGTGAATAAGATCCTCATGAAAGCACAAAGCACTCATGGGGCCAAACTTTACTCTGGTGGCTCCATTCTAGAGGATGATGGCACAGCTGGTCCTTCCCCTTCATCACATCCATGTACCCCCCCAGACTGAGTTTTCCTTCAGGAATCCTCGCAGCAGATTAAAACTCAGTTTATTAAATAAGGCAGTGCTCTAACAAGGGTAATCCACTGATAATTTCACTCATTTAAACCCCATTTTATCTCAACCAAGTAGGCTTATTTCCATTTAACAATCTTAATTCTTTTAGCACTTCCCAGCTCCCAAATTGGCTTCGACAGCAGCATTGACATTCAGCCACCACTTTCACATTGAGTTCCATTCGGTCTCTCCAAGCCCCTACAGTGTCTGGAGGTGCAAGAGGAATTCATTAGTGATGTCTTTGGGAAAATGAGCCTCCACTCCCTGCAGCCTTTGCACATCCACAGCCCTCACTTGGCAGGGGTCGAGTCGGGGCTGGCAGGGTTGGGATAAGCTGCTCCTCTACTCAGATTCCCCCCTCATTGCTCCCTTCTAACCCCACCTCTGTGCTGACACATCTGCTTCCTCTGCTTCTAATTCCTTCTTTCCAGTTGTTCCCTTTTTCCTTAGCATTTTTTCCATCAGCACAGCCAGCAGGTTCAGTCTCATCACAGCGAGGTCTCTTTGAGGGAGGAGAGGGAGACAAAGCCTGGGGCAAGGCAAGAGCCCTCACCAGGATCTGTCCCACCTGCTTTGTCAGCAGGTTGTTCTCCACTTCCAGAACTGGGACTCTTCCAAACCCTATAGGTTTCTAACACCTGGGTATCAAGAGCTTCTGAATCCAAGCCAGACCAATTTGGGCCTTTTAGCTTTTACAGGGGTGTGTTTATTTTACACTGAGCCAGAAGCAATTAGCTGCAGAGGGGCACTTGAGATAAGTGCCCTTTTAGGTCAAAAGCACCTATTCTGGGAAGGTTGCCCAAGAGCCCTGCAGTGCCTAATGCCAGGCAAGAGGGCTTTAACACCTCACTGAGCTCAGCATCCTGGAGAGCTCCTGAGCTTGCAGTCCACCCATCCACAAGAACAAGGACAAAGGGGATGTGCCAAGAGTTACGCAGCAGGAGGGCAAGGAATAAACCTCTGAGCACGAGGCCAATCTGCTTCAAGCAGAAAGAAACCCTACCCTGCACTCACAGAGTGGGGATCTCAGCTCTGCTCCAGCAGAATGGAGCTGGAGTGCCTTGCTGCCTTCCTCCTCCCATCTGTCATCTTCCACCTTCCCTTCTCGCACAGGTTGGAACAGCTCACAGGTAACAAATGCAGCTTTCTCTCGGCTTACCTTTAGAAACTTGGGCCACTGCCTTAAAATCTGCAAGGCAGTCCTCCCCCTCACTTCCTGAAAAGGCCCTTCAAATCCCATTATAGTCCCTGCAGGTATGCAATTCCCTAAAAGCAAGCAATGTGCTCTTTCTTCAGCCAGGCACCTGCAGGTGCCCCATCCTCGGCACTGCTCCTGCCTGGCTGCAGGACCTGCTTATCCGAATTTCCTGACTCAGCCCAGCTCCCGTCCACATCCCAAAATTCCATTCAGGTGGTTCCTCACGGGCAGGTTAATTGGTCTGTGGGGAAGGACGAACCTGAGGCTCGCAGTATTGCTGATGCTGGCGCTAAGTTTGCAGGTGCTCTGGGCTGCCAGGGCTTTGCAGCGGGATGATGCCAGCTCCAGCAAGGATGCTCAATTCAGGCTTATTTCTGCAGCAAAGTCAGGCTCAGCAGAGGGTGTGTGAAATCCATCCCTCCCCAGCTGCCCACACGGATAGCCAAGGGCGAGGGGCCGGGCAGCAGGAATCTGTAACGCACACTAATGCACAATCCCATCTCACGCCGCACTGGAGCTCTCTGCAGAAATTCCAGCTTTTTGCTGAAGTTGGCTCAGAGCTGGAATTAATTTTGGCAGCTGTTTAGGCAGGGAACCAAGGATCTTTCATTCATGTAATTGACTTTTTTTTATTCATATATATATATATGAAAAAATAATGAAAGAAATTGCGGAGTAGCTCTTGCTGTGACTGGGCTTTATCCCCATGAAACAAAAAGATCAGTATTAAAAATGGCTCAGTGGTTAAATACACAAAGTGCTGCCCAGGGGCAACAACAGGATTTAGATATAAAACAAGTTACATGACTCTCAGATCCCGATCCTTGGCTTTGGGAGAATCTTTATCATTCAGGAGCAAGCGTCAAAAAACAGACCTCTGATGCAGAACTCTGCTCATGCACCTATCCATGTCCATCCTCTGCCCTGCCCTGGTGGGCAAATAACTCTCAACAAACAAGAAAATGAAGAGATAGAGTGCTGATTTGCTGCTTAAGCACCACAGCTCTTTTCCATAACTACCAGCTGCCTTCCCCATCCAGATGCTCTGCACACAAAGATCTATATCTATATAATATTCATGTGGATATATAATGAATCAAAACAAAGCTTAAAGGCCTCTGGGGATGTATAATCTAACCTGCCTCTCGGACATTAATGAACAGGAACATATCAGTAAAAATAACTCAGCCACAGAGGTGCAAAACATGCCAAGAGATGGTCTGTCTCTCTGAATCCTCCTCTCCTCTCACTCCATGCCCTAAAATATGAATCTGCTGATTATTTATTATTCATATTATTATACTGCCGGGTTCCTTAGCTGTGGACCAGGAGCTCATTATGTTTTGTGTGACAAAACTGCAGCCTGGAGAGACGCTCAGCCCTCCCACGTGAGGCAAGGGGCACTGCTGTGCTGCATGGGGTGTGCCTGGCACATGCCACACACACCTTCCTCCTGCACAGCGTCATCAGTGGCAGGGCAGGTCACCCCCACTCTGCCCCAAACCCCCTGAATTTCCACACCCCCCCAGAGCACGTGGCTCGGTCGATTTTCAAGCCAAACACGCTCAACCTCCATCGCGCGCAATTCATGTAGAAACCCCCACAGTGAGAGAAAACCAGCAAGCCCTCCCCTTTTTTTTGGTGCCCAGTGCTGCCAGGATTCCAGGCAGCCCCCTCGCTGCTCAAACCCAGAGCAAAATGAGGCAGGGGGTGCAGGATTTGGATATTCCTCAGGTTCAGCCTGGCTCCCGCTCTCTCTCGCTCTCCCAGGGCTCCCGGTTTGGAAGCACTCGCTTTCCTCCCGCAGTTTTCCCTCACACTTCCCTGGTGCTAACCAGCCTCCTGCCTCTGCAGGCAGAGAGGATGCTGAGCACATCTCCCAGGAAGATTTGCATCCGTGGATTCAGTGGGAATGGCGTGCAAACCCCTGCCTGGACAGACACACCAACCTCCGAGCTCTGCCCTGGTGGTGTCCTGCAGCACAGGCATTCCAGGGAACACTCATTTCACAGTTAGATAAGAGACCACAGCAGTCACCAGCCCCTCTTTGAACAGTTTCAGTTCCCTTTTTTAAAAAAAAACCAAAACTCAGCTTTTATCCTTGAAGTAGCCTCCGTGAGCGAGTTGCCTTTACAAGATCCCTCAGGGCAGGGAAGATCTGGCAAGGAGCCACTCTTCCCAGGCTGTAAGACAGCAATACCTGGGAGAACCACAAAGAATCAAAGGGTAAAAATCTGCCCAGAGAAGCTGGGGATGCCCCATGTCTGCAGCCTGATCTAGTGAGTGTGGCATCTATGTCCCTGTGAGGGGGCACGAGATGGTCTTTAAAGTCCTCTCGTTGGAGATGACTTGGAACAAGATGATCTTTAAAGTCCTTTCTGACCCAAACCATTCTGGGATTCATTGTAAGTCTAGACAAGGCTTTGCTGAGAGGACCTGGCATCTATATGGGTGGCTTTTTTAGAAATAGAGATTTATGCACATAACTCAAAACCCATAAATAAGATATCACTCTCCCAGCAGAATAATCAAAATAAAATTAAAAGGGCAAACAGCAAATGAATATTGTATTTTTCTCTGCCTCTCACCACTCCTCAGCAGCAAATGAGAAATAACTGTGAATCTGCTTCACCTTAATGAACATAACTGGGTCTTTTCAATGTGGGGGAAAATATTAATATTTTATCCCAATAGCTGCACCCTTCTCCTCAAGCCAGGCTGGGATTATCACAGTCCAGACAGAAAGGGACTTGAAGATGTGTATCCAAGGAGTGCTGCTGCCCCTCAGGTGGGTACAGCCTCGGGCACGGGGCCCTGCAGCCCACAATGGTTTCCTTTTAAGGATTATTTTTAATCCTTTAAAAACAGGTTCACACACAGGGTAGCCTGATAATCACATGTGTCTGAGTGCCCTGTTTTCCTTTCTGGGAAACAAAGACCTCTCTGGTCTGCTGCCTTCTAGTGAGGGGTCATTACTGTGCCCCCTCACCCAGGCAGCACCCAACACCCCTGCTCTGGCAAACAGCCGTGGAGAGAGTCACTCCAGCCCATCCAGAGCTTGGTTATCCTCAACACTAATCCTAATTCCAAGGGCAAAGGTTTTCCAGCAACAGCACCACCATGTGAGGAGGAAGCTTGGGAGGAAGCTTTTGTACCTGCCCCCCCATCAGCACCTTCCTTTTACAGCATCCAGTGGACCGGCTGCACCTTCATCATCACCAGTGTCACCATCACCCTTTAAAATGTTAATGCTGAATAACACACTGCCTTGTGGGATCTTCTCTGCAGTGCCTGCAGGAGAATTATGTATATCCTCTGGGAGCTGGGGAAGCTCAACTAAACACTCCACAATTCTGTTCACTGCCATTATCGTTCATTTTTTTTTTGGCCTCACGCGTTATTTTAAGTGCTTCTCTCCCTCCAGCTCCAGCCCTGCAGCTCAGGCACACCAATGTACAAACTGCATCAGACAGGGCAGCTCTGGGGCCCTTATCTCACAGAGAAAGTGGTTTAGTGTATCATAAGCACCTCAGGAGGGTAATTTAACAGGGATTCAAGGCCACACAAGCTCTGCTGCCCAGGTGTCTGACGGGGGAATAAGCAGGGAATGGAGGGAACGTTTCCAGTCTGCCTCTTGCCAGCTACTTCAGCACACACAGCTGCATTCCAGTGGTTTTCCCACAGCTCCACGTGCTCTGGGGGATCCCAAGAACATTTTTCTCGACGTGAAAAGCTCAGAGAATTGGGAATGTTCAGCCTGGAGAAGGGAAGGCTTCAGGGTGACCCCTGACTGCAGCCTTGCAGTGCCTGAAGGAGCCAAAAGAAAGATGGAGAGAGACTATTTCCAAGGGCCTGGAGCGACAGCACGAGGGGGAATGGCTTCCCACTGGCAGAGAATGGGTTCAGATTGGATTTTGGGAAGAAATCCTTCCCTGTGAGGGTGGGCAGGCCCTGGCACAGGTTGCCCAGAGAAGCTGTGGCTGCCCCATCCCTGGAAGTGTCCAGGTTGGACAGGGCTTGGAGCAACCTGGTCTAGTGGAAGGTGTCTCTGCCCATGGTAGGAAGTTGGAATGAGATGATTTTTTGTGCCCCTTCCAATCCAAACCACTCCATGATTCCAGTTCCACGACCAGAGCAGGTGCAGGAGATTCACAGCCCTTCAGGCATTCCAGAATTTTTGGAAACAGGGACAAACGTCCCGGGCTGGCACTTCTGGTGACACCTGAGCATCAGTTTGGACTCGTGGAGGCTTTGACCACCAACTGCCTCTCTGGTGGATGAAACCACAAAGCACTGGGATGGATTGTCCACCAGCTGAGCCAGGGGTGGATGGGGCAGAAAAACAACAAGTTTCACCCCCCAAAAATACCTTTAAATGCCAGAGCTGCGTCTCACTTGTGGTATAAAGTTTGCAAAGCTAGGAGGCAGAGGCAGGGAAGGGATTTACAGAGGCAGTTACAGACAGGAGCACTTTAAAGAGCTGCAGGAGGCCTTGCAAGGATTCTGCCAGTAGATCATATGTCAGTGCTGCTAGTTAGGACAATGCCATGTATAAACTACAACTTTGGCTTGTATATGAATTTTAAATGAGCTGTTAGCACACCCAATGAATCCTGCCAGAGAATGCCAATTTAGGGCCCTGACTGTCTGCTCCGTAAGACCAAGTAAATAACTCAGTAAATAACTCAGGCAGATTTCCTGACACTTTATTGAGCGTGAGTGAACAGAGAGAAAACAAACCCAGGATTATTTCTACAGGCTTTGTGTGCTGCAGGAAAGCAGGGCTGGGGGGAGATGCCTCTCTCTCCAGCTTTTGGTGGGGTTGGATGCAACACAACGTGTCCTCAAGGGCACAGCACAAATTACCGGGGTCCCGAGATATTTTGGGAGGCTCTCTCAGGAGCTACAGGATGTCTCAAGGCAATTCCTTACACGCCTCCTGGAGCTCTTAAAACTGCTCAGGACGTGCTCATCCCTGCCTGCTTCTTCATACCCTGAGCACAACCAGCTCTTGAGCGCCTGTGGAGATGATGCTTCACCAAGGCAAGAGCAGGTGAGCTGAGGGACACACCAGAGACACTCCTAGTAAAACATCACCCTTTTGGATAAAGCTTTTATAGCTTTCTCCCCCCACACACAAAAGTCTCTAGAACAATGGTAACAAGGAGGTTTTTCTCCAGGACTGGAGCAGAAGGGAACACACAAGAGTTTGAGGCTGAAAAAAACCAGTTTGCACCGATGTTTTTTTCCTGTATGTCAAGAAACAGAGCAAAGATAGCCTGTTCCTGTGCATCCAAAGGCACGGGGAAGGTCACCCTGTAGCCAGTGCTCTGCTTCCTTTTTCTGCACAGATGATGCCTCTAAAGCTCACTGCAATGCAACTGTCGTGGTTTTGCTTCTGGTCAATTTTCTTTCCACCCCCCACACAATTACTACTAGTTGAGAGAAGGTATTTGCAGACAAAAGAGAGACAGGATTTGGGGTAAATAGTATACATATTTATTACTAGTAAAACAAAAAACTACTAATAAATTAAAAATTAAAGAATTATATCTATAACAATTTCTACTTAAGTTGAAATGTTATATATACACAGAAATACTTCTTCCCTTTTTATACTAGTCCAAGGAGAAGAAGTAGTCTCATTTTGTATCTTTGGAGTTCCAGTTCTCTCCTTCTAGTAGCAGATCCTCAGCAGCAGCAGCACTTTCATTGCAGTTGGAACTTCTTCTCTCTCCTTCTCGCTCTGTGTTGGCTTCCAGGGCTGGGCTTACCCCCCTCCTGGGCTAAGACCCAAGGCTGAGAGTTACCCAGGTCCTGAAGGGTTTTCCTTCCATAGGCTTGCAAGGGGACACTTGCTTACTATGGATCTTCTTCCACAGGGTTACAGGGGATAATGGCTTAAGAGTCCACCCCTGTTTCCCTATGGAGGTCCCTCCCCATGGGAGAACAGTCCTTGATAGACTTCTCGGCATGGGTCTAGCACGGATCCCACACACACACGGGTTCCAGCATCTCACATGGGCCGTCTCACTCCAGCATGAGATTTTCTCAGGGTTACAAAATCTTCAACAGCAGTATAGATCCACACACACACGGATCCCAGTATCCCACCTGAGTCGTCACTGCTCCAGCACAGGTTTCCCTCAGGGTCACAAATCTCCACCAGGACTCTGCCTCACTTCAGTTCTTCTCATGAAGTCTCGGTTCTCTTTGGTACATCCACAGACTCTTCTATCAGCTGCATAGGGGGTCTCCTTACTTCAACAAGCTTTTACAAGTAGCAGGGATTACTTTTCAGTCTTTTCCCTGCTAAGGAGAGAGAGCAGAAAGGCAGGGGGGAAACAAGCCCCCCCCTTTCGCCCCTTGCTGCAGCTTCAGCCGCCAGCTCCGACCTTGGAAGCTCCGTTATCTTTTGGCTGGAATTCTTCCACAGCGGTTTCTGTCCAAACAGTCCGTCTTTTAAACTTTTTTTTCTCTTCACTCTCTTACAAGAGAGAAGGGAGGACTTCAGTGCTGCACCTGCTCCCCCCACCCCGGCCCAAGCCAGGGGAGGAGGGAGTCTGGCCCTGCTCGGGCCCACTATTTCTCTCCCCACATGGCTGCTGCTACCAATTCCAACTGCGCCAACAACTTTCTCTTCCGTTTTCTTGAAGATGTAATTAGCAAAGGCGTTACTGGACTTTTGATTGGCCTTTTTGTCCAGAAATTACCTGGACAAAACCATCCTCAGCCCCAAGGATGGGCTGATGGGCAAAACCACGACAGCAACACTCGCTGTGGGCCCCGTCCAGGCCAGCAAAAATTCCCGTCACTGTGTGCTCAAAGATTAGGCAATCTGCTGCCTAGGAACTCCACTGGGAAATTCCAGGGCCAAGATCCACCCAAAACCCCAAAAAGCAGCAGCAGGGAAGCTCAGGGTTTGGTTCACAAGCCAAGTGCCCCTGACTCAGCACCACTGTGCTTCCTCCTACCTGGAAGGCAAGTGCTGCAGAAAATCATCTCTTCTTCCTGGTGATGAACCCACCAGGACATTGCCCATGTCCACCTCCCATCTAACTGTGCACCTCAGCAACCAGATGGCTTCGAGGATTATTTTAAATATTAGCTTGCATTTTCTTTGAATATTTAAATGTTCATTCTGGTCTGTTTTTTCCTTTCCTATGCAGAGCCCTGATTTATGTTGCTAGATAGCATATCTCCCTGCCTTGCCAAAAGCATGCATTTGGGAATGATTTCAGGGCTGCTGGTAATATTTTTCCCCCCTCTTTTTATTTTCTGCTTTATTTTTATGAACTTTTTTGTTGGAGACGCTGTAAAAATGAAACTGTGTCTCGAAGAAACAACACTCATCAAACCCCCAACAACTCCATGTGGGGAACCCCTGAGTGCCCAGCGAGCTGAGACCTGGAAGGTGGGAGCTAAACCCACTTGGCAGGTGTGCTGCAGGGCACATTTTATCTTCCAGTCCTCAACCAGGACCTCCAAAGCACCGTCCCACCTCTCCAACCCCTTCCAGTTCCACTCTGGGTTGTGAAAGTGGCCAACCACCAGTCTCTTCTTCCCCAAGCACCTGCAGCCCCACCCCCAGAGACGGGACACAAGGCATGAAGAGGGATTTTTTTTTTTTCCCCACCTCAGCATCCTGATAATTCACCACCCACCCCCATCCCTGCCTGCTGGCTCCAGAGGAGGATCTGCCCATACCCAGGAGATGCAGCCTGCGGAGCTGAGCCCGTGCAGTGTGAGAGCTGCACATGACTCAACAGCTGCTGGGGACAGAAAACAGCCCTGCCAGGCTCCTGCCAGCACAGACCCTCCTCCCTTGCCAGGTTCCTGAGCTGCTCCACGCTCCACTAGCAGAGGGGAGAGGTCATTTTGCTTCAGGTGTCACCCCTGAAAGGTGCAAATGGGGGACAGGAATAGATTTGCTGCTTATGTGCAGCAAAGAGTTAATAAAGCCAGCTGGGAGCTGCAGAGGGAGCAGCCTGGGGAAGCAGTTTCCTTTCTAAACAGCAGAGCAAAGTGTCAATACTTTCGAGGCAAGTTTCATTACAGGCTTTCTGGATGCATTTCTGTCTCCTAATCCTGCACAGGCAGCCAGGGAAGAGGGTGGTGCCTCTGCCTGAACACTGTTTAATACAACCCAAAGCAGACCAAATGCAGAGGATTTTCTTACAAATGGAGAAATCTCGATTTATTCACGTCCTTTTGGCATCGCTTAACGAGGGGCCGTTTGGACTCAAAAACTTGTCGCTCATCAACAGAGGACAAATACATCAGTGACAGTGAACTGGCTCACTTTATGTGGAGCTGAGGGGGGTAGGCTGGAGCACAGGAGGGCAGGTTTAATTCCTCAGTGTCTCTTTGAGGGGTGGCTTTCGATTTATACGAGACGAGATTCCCGTCAGGCGACGCTGACACCGTAAAAAAAAAAAAAAAATATCAATGCAAGGGCATAAACTCACCACAAACCAAATTTCATGTACAAGAGGGAGGAGAGAACATTTCCAAAATGCAGGTGGGACATTGTCAAGAGGGAGGAGAGAACATTTCCAACACGAAAGTGCTCAGCAAATGAGCCAACCCCACCTGAACAGGGAGCACCCCACCAAGACAGGGAACCTCCACAGCATTCCCTTGTCCAAGAATTCCTAGACAGAGTGGCCAAACAGCGAGTGGATGGTGTTCAAACACAAGTCAGAAGCAAGGTCTGTACTCACCAATCCTCAGGGAATGGGGGCTGGCAGAGATCCTCATCAGCCACAGCAGAAGGAGCACCAGAGGCGCCAAGACACGGGGCATCTTCCATAAATCCTCATGGAGCCCTTTGGTGGTCTGGGCATGACATAACTCTGCAGAGACACAACACACAGCCCTGTGAGCACCTCTGCCCCCCCTGCAGCCCCTCACAGCAGGGTGGCACTGCCCCCAGCTCGCCAAGCCCTTGGGACGAAGAATCTATTTACCCAAGCTATTTACGGACTATGAATTATTCAGGAATTGGAATCAGGACTGGGCAAAAAGCTTCTAACCAAAAAAAAAAATAAAAAATGAAAAGAAACACAAGGAAAAGTCCAAATATTTCATCTTGGCATTTTTAGCATTTCAGCAAAAACAAGTGGAAATCAATATTGAGTCACATCTCTTAACTTCTATTCTCACCCACCCCCCTCTTTATTTTTTTTTTTTTCACTCAGAACAGCCTGAAACTCAAAATTTAAAACTGACTTCTGGTTTTAGGATAGGACAAAACATTTTCATACCAAGACATGATGTGAGGGATGAGTGTGGGCACAGACAGAGAGTCACTTTGGCCTCACCAAACTAAAAACCAATTCTTGGTAATGCTCCTGCCCCCATGACAGTCACACCTCCTTCCCTCCCTTTCAGGAACAGGAGGATTCACCACAAAACCCAGATCAGGACAATCTTTTTCCCCACCCCAACACACAGAGGTCTAAGTCCCAAAGTCAAAACTCCATCAAAATGAAGAGCAGAAGGCAGAGGATCCACAGATTTATCACTAGCACAGATATTGGCACTGGCTGTCCCAGAGCAGACTCCCACAGCACAGTTCAACAAATTTGTAACATCTACCATTTTAAACAGCCACATGGAGGGCAGATTTTTACTTTGTAGAAAAAAAAAAACGGTTGTCTCTCGAGTTGATAAAATTATCTCCACAGGCAGCAATGTCCTTAAACGCTGACTTTGAGTGTTTCATCTGTTACCTTATCTCTCCCTTCTCCAATTTTCTGGCAAACATTCTCACACTATTCCATTTGTCTAATTCTTGGGCCAAATATTAAAGTCCTGACACAGGCAAAGTCTTTAATCTGCCTTTGAAGTTACCAGGAGTTTTGTCCGAAAAAAAAAGAGAAAAAAAAAAAAAAAAAAGATGTAGCTTTCTACTTGCAATTTTTCAATTAATCTATTTTTAGATTACATTTAGACTTCCTCCAGCTTATCTCAGCAGTCTCCATAGGGACTATCCCTTTTTACAGACAGGAAATACAGAGACATGGCCACAGAAATAAAGACAATACAGGGTGCACTGGGACATCTCCACTCTTTGGGGTTTGATAATTTTCTAGATCACGTTTCCCTCGGGAAGCTCCCACCACCAGAGGATCCCAATCCTCTCTGTTCCAGAAAATTGACGGATCCCATGCTGAAATGTCAGTTGTACATTGGAAGGGCATCCTGATTTCAGTGTGCTTAACCCACTTTGAAAAAGCAGAAACTCCCCCAAACCACCAGGAAATCATCAACCACCCCTGAGAGAAGGGCAATGGCAATTTTCTCTCTTTCTTTTTTCCTTTTTTTTTTTTTAGTGGGAGTTACAGAGTAATTCCTAAGGAGGAAAAGCCCTAAAAGGTTAAGCACATGGGAAATTGGTTCCTTGGAAGCGTTGGCAGCAGCAGAGACAGATCGTGGAGCAACATGTCATTTGAGCACTTTGAAGGGGTTATTTCACAACTTTCCAAGATACTGAGAAAACAGCAGGATCAGGTCAAATTTACTCACACCAGTGTTACAGCCCTGGCTGGGGGGGCTCAGCCTGGAGAAAAGGAGGCTCAGGGGGGACCTTCTGGCTCTGCAAGTCCCTGACAGGAGTGGGGAGAACTTGGGGGGTTTGGGCTCTGCTCCCAGGGAAAAAGGGACAGGAGGAGAGGGAACAGCCTCAGGCTGTGCCAGGGGAGGGGCAGGTTGGACATCAGGAGGAATTTCCTCATGGAAAGGGTTTTCAAGCATTGGAAGGGGCTGCCCAGGGAGGTGGTGGAGTCCCCATCCCTGGAGGTGTCCAAGGAAGGACTGGACGTGGCACTGAGGCTTCTCCAGCCCCAGTGATTCTGTGACTCTGTGAATCACCCACCTCAAACAAGTGGTTAGCACTTCAGACTCTGCAAAGACAGACTGCACAAGGTCTGGGAGAAGGTCCTGTGACTTCCAGCTCTGAGGGTCAGACCCTCAAGGCCCCCTGTCCTGTTTGCAGCCAGGTTTGGTGAGGAGCTGAATGCAGACGTTCCCAGGGAAGCAGCAGCTGCCTGTGCACCACCAGCTTCGAGTTAACAGCAAGCTAAATAATAAATACAGGGCACCTGCTGAGCTCTGCTCCACGAGCAGCAGGGCTGTAATTACCTAGAACATGGAGCACAGGGGGGATGCTGCCTCCACCTCACGCATTCCCCGCCGCTCCAGACGGCTTTTCCCAGCGCTTGGATGTTCCAGCACCAGCCCTGGGAGCAGCTGGGAGGGAGAGAAACACACACCTTGGGGTTTGCCAAAACAGCAGAACCACGCAGGCTCCTCCAAGCCGTGCCCACGGACCATCTGGCTGATTGGAAAATACCTGGGGAGTGCAACACCAGGGTGGCTCCCCCCACCCCCAAACCGCAGCTGCACTGCTGAGCAGAGGGGACAGAGGCTGGGATTCAACATTTAGGAGGAGAGGGGAAAGGGGAGAGAGCAGCCTTTGCATCCTTACATCTGTGTGCCTCTCATCCCCCCAGGAGGAGCCATAAAACATCCCTTCTGCCCAGCTGCACCAAGGAACCAGAGGTACAGCTTTGGGTATTAACTCCAGAGCAGTCTGAAATTCTGCACAGAGAGGGAGGGAAGATAACCTTCCTTCAAAGAAGGAAGCCAAGAAAACACTCTAAGAGGCAAGGATATATAGCAACTTGCTGCACTAAGTCTTGTGCATGTGAAGATGACTTATCCCAAACTCATCCTCGGCACAGTTTGCTGAAAATAAATCAAACCAACTTCCTCTGCTGAAGTTTCCACCAAGAACATGTCACAGCCTGTACATTTACAGCTCTTGCTGTAATGGCTCCTCTTTACTGTACTGACAGCATGCTGTGATAGCCTGGTTGATGGACAGCTGTTTATAGAGCACTCTCAATCTGCTACCCCCAGAAAGAGTGGGCTGCTTGGAAAAGAGTTTGCTGGGTCCTTGGGGGCGGTGGGTGCATTGCTGAGTAGCTGGTGGATCGTGAGCCGACCCCCTGGCTTCTCTCTGTGCAGCACAAGTATGTAATTCTTTCTCTGTTAAGCCCCTTTTTCATCTCTAGCTCTGAAAATTCAAGAGAATAAAATAAATCAGGGCTATCCTGAAGAGTTCTGCCTTCTCTCTGGAGATAAAAGTCCCTAAATACCAAGCAGAATTATGGACGATTTGGTTCTCAGAGGGAGCAACTTGCTTCTGAAACTACTTATGCATTTTTAATGACTGTGTGAGACGGTGCTCTTCTTCACTGCTATCACCGCAGCGTCCTGGTATTTGGAGATTTTTGCAGAAAAATTCTTAGACAGTGGAGCAAAAGCCAAAAGGCAGAATAAAATGTCAAATCACACCGAAGAAAAACCACCCTCCTCAAGCTGCCATGCTGATAATGAAGAGTCCCTGAAAAGCAGCCACCTCTCTACTTGTTCCCTCTGCCCAGCCTGCCAAGGACACTCCAGAAAATCCAGTACGTTGTTATCTCATGGAATCACAGAATGGTTTGGGTTGAAAAGGACCCCAAGGATCATCTCAATCCACCCCCTTATATGGACAGAGACACGTTCCACTAGTCCTGGCTGCTCCAACCTGGCCTTGAACACTTCCAGGGATGGGGCAGCCACAGCTTCTCTGTGCCAATGATCTCTGTCTACACCTCCAAAAACACCCTCACCCTGCAGAACGTGACCATCACCTGCAGAATTTGCCACCTGCCCTGCCACAGGAGAGCTGGGGAGCCCTGCAGATGGGCTGCAATCCCAGCAAGACAGGGCACAGCCATCTCCAGCTTGCACTGGGAGGCAGTGCCAGGACCAGGCTCTCCAGAAAACTTCCCAAATGTGTGCTTTATCCTGATGCAACCCCTCCAGAGGAACCACAAACACCCTTTAAAACTTGGCAGCGGCTTCTCCAGGCGCTTGGGAGGCTGAGTTTTACCCCAAACACCAGCTTGGAGGTGGCTTTGGTGTTGATGGATCTCACCAGCAGCCTGATGAATGGTGAGAAAACGCAGCTCAGGCAAAGCTGGAGTAAATCCTCACAGCTGAGACAACAAATTGGAACAGCTGCAGAGCAGCGAGGAATTCTGCAAAACTGCCGGGAAATATCAACAGAACGACTTTAACGGGGCCTTTTTCATTCTTCAGACGGACAGAGAGAGCTATTTGCCTTTTGCAAAAGCCTCATCTGCAGAGAGGCTCGGATTTAAATGGAGCAGGCAAGAGGGAAAGAACCTGAAAAAAAAAAAGAAAAAAAGAAAAAAAGAAAAAAAGAAAACATTTCAACAAGTGACTGTTGCTGGGCTCCAAAAAGTGCCTGTGTGTGTCTCAGGGGGAGGGGGAGGAACTGCATTGCCAGCCTGCCCCGGGGATATGGAGCTGTAAGTTCAATTAAACTGAAAAATCACTGCGTTTAGAGCCATCAACAATATGTTTTCCTCTGCAGAAAAAAAAAAAAAAAAAAGGCATAATTAGCATGGGTAAATCATTACTGGTGGGTATTGTTGCAGTGAAAGCCTCGGCAAGACTGAGGGAAGGATCGAGGTTTGTGAAGAGAAGGAAGAGTGAATTTGAAAAGGAAAAAAAAAATAAAATAAGATTTGAATGGCATGTAAACCCCTTCAAGCTGGAAGGACTGGCCAGCTCGCTGCGTTTGAGGGCTGGAAGGATCACCCCTTGGGGCAAGACTCCTTACCCAGCTTCTGGAAGCTGCCAGCACTAGGAAAGGAGAGTTGACAATAGGAAGCAGAGCTCTGTTCCAGTCTGGCAGTTTCTGTGCTCCTATAAAAACTGCATCTCATCTTAGATTTCATCAGCATCAAAGAGCCTTGCTTTACCTCCAGCCACCACGACTCTCCCCCTGCTCCCCTTGCCAGGGGAGACACACACACACACACCCCAGTGGTCTCTCCATTCCCCAGGTGCCAGGGGGATAAAAGGAGCTCCAGCTTTCCCCTCCCAGCACTGCTCTGCTGCGGGAGGGTCATTCACTTCACACCAGAGCAGGTGAGATTCAAGGGAAGGTGATATTAGTGATAAACATCTGCTCAGCTGACACATAAAATGGATATTTTTTTTTTTTTCATTCTCCTAGCTGGGCTCTTTTATCCCTCTCTTCTTTCTTTTTTTTTTTTTTCCCCTCCACCCTTCGTGACTTCCAGAAAAAGAAGCAAGAAACTTCAAGGAGAAAAGAATTCTGGAGGCAGCGAAGCAGAAGGACAAATGTATTCCTGACATTTCTCGTTCCCGCGGATTATTTTCTTTAACTTTCTCTCTCTCCACTCTCCCCAAGTGCTCTCTTTTCTCACCCCCCCTCAATCCTCCCCAGAATTAGCAAAGCCTGATCAACTTCTCCTATCACTGCTCAGAGATAAAAGCGCTGTGTACCCATCCTAATTCCTCACACAAGCTGCACAGAGACTCAGCTATCTCAAAGTTAGATTTTTTTATTTTTTTTTTTCCCCCCAGCATTATCAGCCACAGACCTGTGAACACAAGGAGACTTCAGTTCCAGTCTGAGGCTGAGTCACAGGACATCTTTATTCAATTTTCCTCTCCTCTGCAGGTTTATCACACGACCCATCAGGCCTCCCAGGGTCAGTCAATACTTGAAATGCCTGTTGGCACAGCCAAGTGAATTATGAGTGTGAAAACCCCTCCAGCCCCCCTCAGTCACACTCACAAAAGTCCCATTACAGCATCCACTTGACAGCATTAAAACTCATTGACTCCCTTTATCCCGGGAATGGGGTTAAGCTGGTGCCCTTCCAAGGGAATTTGCCAACACTGGCAAAACCCGTCTGGGCACACAGAAGGTGCTGCTGCCACCCCTGACTTTCTGCCCTGCCTCTCCTGAGGCACAGCAAAGCCTCCAGTGAGGGAATTCCTGGGGAGAAAACCGACACCAAGGAGCAGAAAACGATGGATGCACCGAGCAAAACACCCCACCGTGGATGCTCCATCCCTCTGCCAGCAATTCCTGCTCCTGGCAGCAGCAGAGCCCCAGTTTTGCCGGTGCCTCGTCCCCCTCCCGCTCATCAAAAGCTTCTAAGTGACAATTTACAACTCACAGAGCCAAGGACGGGGACACAACACACAGAGGGACCTGCCAAACCACCCCAGCACATCCCTCCTGACATCACCAGTCAGAGCCTCCCTGGCTGCCACAATCCACTCCTCACTGATGGGAAAAACAAAACAAAACAAAACAAAACAAGAAAAACTAAGACCGCGTGGGATTTTCTCTCCCTCCCTGGTGGCCACGAATTTATTTTTATTAACAAAACAGTAGCAGTTAAGAGCACTGTGGTCTCCCACAGCGAGGACTGTGTGAGACACACTTTAATTGGCTTGAAGCTGTTATCTTCAAAAAATCACCACAAGGCTCTGGGGTGGGGGGGAAAGAGGAGAGGCTGTAGGTGGAAGGGGAAAGGGAAGGATTTCTTCCAGCTCTCATTAAACAGGGGGCCAGAGTTGTCCACACCAGCACTGCTCCTCTGACGTCATGATCTTTAACCATTTTAAGCGCACTGATAAAAAATAATTACAAGGCTGTTTAGCTTGGGTAAAGTTTCTGGGCAGGTTTGACTCCAAATCAACTAAAAAAAAAGAAGCAAGAAGAGCTTTGTTTGCCTGCCCACACCTGGCCTGCACAGAACCCTCCGAGTGCAGCTGTGCACCAGCTGTTTTTCCCCCCTTCCAAGAAGGCCAGGGCTCTCACATCAAATATCCTGGCACATTTATCCAGCAGAAGGCTCCGTGGGTCATCCCTTGCATTAAAACACCGCTGGAGAGGGACAGAGCAGGGAGGTGGCACCACCAAGTACAAGGGAGGGGATTTTTGTAAGGGGGAAAATGCAAAGTGATCCCTCCCTGGGGACACTCCTCGGTGAGCAGAACATCAGCTGCTCCACAAGTCTCTTCTTGCAAAGCAACCTGGATAAATGAAAACAGTCAGAGCTTTTCCTTCTTAAAGAGCATCACCAGGATAAAAGGAAAAGGCTTTAAACCAGAGATTGTCTTACACTGAGAAGTAGGTAAAAATTGAGTTTGGGAGTCTCAGTTTTGTTCCAAGGGGGAACAAATCACTGTGGCTTTTTCAGGTGAGGTTCCTGGATGTTCCAGAGCAGCTGTGGCTGCCCCATCCCTGGAACTGTCCAAGGCCAGGGCTTGGAGCAACCTGGCCTGGTGGAAGGTGACCCTGCCCAGGGCAGGGATGGTCTTTAAGATCCCTTCCAACCCAAAGCATTCTGTGATTTTATGATTCACTGCTTAAAAAAAAAAAAAACAACTAAAACCTTTCCCTGAGCTCTCCTTCAACTCCTTGTATAACCTTTCACCACGGAAGACAGAGCTGCTCAGAAAACCATTTTCCCCTCTTCAAAAGCAATGATTTCTTCTTTTTTTTTTTTTTTTTCCTAGTTCTGCCACACTTCTTCACAGTTCTGTTCTGATAAGTATATACACTTTTGGAAACCTGCTCTCATCTCAGCCACTTGGCTCGCAGTAATTCAACCTTCAAGACACGCAAGTCTTGCAAAATACCAACTTCTCTCTTTTGAAGGAGACCTTCGGGTTTTTAGGCAGTTTTTTTTTTTTTCCTCCCCCCACCCCTGCAAAGAGCGATATTTTCCCACAAAAGTTCTGCTTTCATCAAAAATGCTTTGATGGAAAAAATTTTCAGCTCTCACAGAAGAAAAGGAGCCTTAAGGAGCACCAGGCCCTGTTTGCTGTTAGTGAAGAATTACTGCCACCACCGAGTCTCTTTACACATGAAGGAAGTTCTAAAATATGAATCGGATCTGTGAACATCTCAGAAGTCTAGAGGGAGAAAAAGCTCTTAAATGCATCAACCTGATCTCTGGGCTACAGAAAGGAGATTAATCTATTTATTTAACTTAGAGGCCCTGGCAGATTCAAGAAGGAAAAGAAAAGGAAAACAAAGCAGCCTCCACCAAATCAACCTGAAAGAAGTGGTTTATGGCCAAAAAGCTAGTTTTGCTTCTTTTTATAGCTGCCAAAACTGTAAGTGAAACAAATAGATTAATCTCCCATCTATCCAAAGGACATTTTGATCCATACAAGCTCAAAAAGCCTGCACTTTTTGAGGCTGGGAAGAGGCAATTTGTGAATGGCTGAGGATGATGTTTGTGTATTTTAATGGAGCAGGAATTGCTGGGGGTGCATTTGGATGACAGCGAGCATATGCATTTGAAAGGAGGTGGGAAACAGGACAGATGCCAAGCTGAAAATAAGAACAAGAAAGCACAGGGGTGATAAGCTTGGGGGCAGAGGAGAACAGCCTGCACAAGAGAGCAAGGGAACCTGCAAAGCTAAAGGTGGAGAAGGAAAACGCAGGGGTTGGGAGATGCTCACACATGCAACAGCAGAGCTACACACAGCAAGCAGATGCAAAAGAAGGATGGAGGGGCCTGCAGCAAGAAAGACTCTTGCACAGGAAAGCAGAATCAAAGTCCAGACGGGTGTGTGATGTTGTATTTCAAGGCATTCATTTGCATGAGAGGAGCTTTTAATCCTGCTTGTAGCAAAGGTGACAAAAAAAAAAAAAAGCAAGAATATTTCAGCCCCGAGAGCTCCGTGTTTGATTAAACTGTTTAACAGCAGAGAGCACCAGTCAGGGGGGCAGGGCTGATGATGAAACACCCAAAACCATGCGGGGTGGAGAAAAAGAGGCAGTTCTGGCATTTTACTTGTTGTCACCAAATCCCACATCAAGGAGCAGCAAAAGACCAGCCAGACAAACTCAAGTTTTTTGGTGGTATATTTGCTACCCTCCCAATCTGGGTCGCTGCTGAGGGCATGAGCCCAAGGGAATGAGATTTGCATTTAATCCAATAATACATCCTAAAAAAGAGCTCATGGGGAGCTCAGCCCTCACTCCTCTGGCTCAGCAGGAGGAGCATCCTCGAAGCAGCGATGGAGAAAGGACAGAAGAGAGACAATGTTGGCCAACAAAAGGAAGCTTCTTACCAAGCCTGTCATACCTCACCAGGCAGAGGACCAGACAAACCTCCACACGCACATCCTTGGCACAAAGCTGCTCAGCTTTTCCCCTCATAACAGCACAGAAAATGCAGCAGGAGACAAGACTTCTCTCCTCAGTCTTGGCTCTGGCATCTCTCAATTTCTCACCACGCTCCTCTCTCTGTCTCGTGGCCTTTCATGTATTTATTTAAGGCTTGGAGAGCCTTTTGCATAACAGGGAATATGGGCAGCCTGCCTGGTGATACAAGAAGTGCTTCTGAACAAAGCACCACTCGAGTTTCATAAGCCTCAAGATATCTGCTCTGTGCCTGGTTTATCCTTCGCTTCTCAAATATCTGGCCACTTCAGATAGACAGTTCCTGGGCAGCTCCAGACTTCACACAGGTCCTGCTGTCTAAGTTAGTCACCATTTGTCCCTTTTTTGTCACCAAAAGCCCTCTCCCTGCACAGAGACCTTGCCCAGAGTCACTCCTGCAAGAGATCCAAGCTCCTCTACACTGAAGGCTGGCAGAGATCTCCAGAAGTGCTGATGGGGATTGCACTGCCCTGAAAACTACCCTCAGGAAAGCCCTGAGTAAAACTCCACACCCAGCAAAGGTTATCACCACTGATTCTGAGCAAGCTGGGCTAGTGGAAGGTGGAACAAGGGGTGGAACAAGGTGATCTTCAAGGTCCCTTCCCACCCAAACCATTCTGTGATTCAAATGGAGCCTGAATTTTACCATCCCTGTGAAGAGTCAAGCGTGGGATAAACCCCACAGCTGTGGACTTTCTCTGGGGGTTCAGTGTGCAGCAAGCAAAGATCACTTGGCTTCATTACCAAAGTGCAGCACAGAGCCCCACGAAGGCACAGGACGTGGCCTCAGCATGAAAACCGAATTTGTTCACTGAACAAATTCATTCTGACCACCTTGCCTTTCTGCTGCTCCAAGTCAGCCATAATCAGGCTGTGTCTGTGCTCTTGACTTAGCAGCATTCTCCAAACTGCTCCCAGAGCACTCATCCTCATCAGCCACATCCAATTGCCAAACTGAGCAAGGAGCAGCCCTTTCCAGAGCTGCCTTTTCACTTGTTCTCGTCGCTGGCTTGACATCAATTCTGCTTAAATGAGAAAAAGTACAAAGGGACTAAGTTATGCCCACGCTGAGCACTCTGAAAACCCTCATCACATCATTCTCTTCCAGCTATATCATAAATTGTCCTCATTAACCAGGCTTAGCCCAACTTTATTGGTTGCATCTTGACCCATAATCCATCCCAACCCCAGCACCACATTCTAATGGAGCTGTTAACCCCAAAGCCCAAATTCACAGCCTGTCTGGCCAGATGAGACATCTGACATCCTGAGTTTGCTCCTTCTGATCCAGATACTTCTGGTTTGGTCTCAGTAACAGAGAAAACAAGGCTTACACAGCTGAGCTTTCAATGCCCATTGAAGTGCCCATCACTAATCAATTTGGAATCTGATGGCCAATCAAATTTCATGGGGATGCAGGCTCATAAAACTGTTTATTTCTATGGGTTTCATAAAATAATAGTCCAGTAAAGGAGAGAAAGATTTCTCCACAGAGGGAAGGACTGCAACTTCAGCTCAACTCCCATGAGGCACCAATGAATACACAAGGGGAAGATGTTATGCATGCCCTAAATGTAGGGAAAACCATCAATTAGAGCTTTTTGAACTCAGCCACGAGGCATAAACTACACTGCAGGCTGCCTTAACTCCCCAGCTTACAGGAACCACTTGGGTTTTCTCCCCCCACCCTCTGGAATCCACTTCAGCTCAGACACACTCCAGGCACAGGAAGTTCTGAGTGCTTGTGATTCAGCACAGCTCATTTGGAACCAGTTTTTTTGAGCCCAGCAGGCTCCCAGCTATTCCAGCTGCCCAGTTAGCCATCAGCCCAGCTGATTGCTGCTAACTGCTGTCAAATGGCAGCCTGGCAGCCTCTGCATCTTCTCCTGCCCCAAAAGTAAAGCTGTTCACGCTAAAACTCCTGCCCAAGAGTGGTGCTGGTGGGAGAGGGGCAGACGACACTGATGAAGGGAATCATTCATCAGCCCCCTGGACTGAGCTGGAGCAGCTCTTCCTCCCCTCCATCCTCAGCCTGCTCTGCCAGAATTAAATCTCCAACGTTAGGGGGCCGTTTGCTCTCTCTGCCACCCCCAACAGCTGCTGCTGCTCCACCAACACACCCTCAAAGAGCACGCTGAGACGGTGTGCAGGACAGGGTTATTAACAGAGCAAGGGCAGCCTGGCGTGTGCAAACAGAGCCTTGAATTAAAAACAAACCCAACTGCCGTTGTTCCTGGGGTGGGAACAGTCCCTGCCCCGAAGTCAGGAGGCTTGGGGAGCTCCCTGTACCTTGCAAAGTTCTGCAGGGGACCCCTCCCAGGAGCCTGGCAGAGGGCACAGCACGGACTCCTCTCCCTCCAGCAGCAGCTTCAGGGAGGAAACGCAGCAAAGAACGATCGGCGCAGAGAGGCTTTGAAACATCAAGGGGAGGAAAAAAAGACCGAAAAAACCAACATTCTCAGCAACAAACAGGGCATAATTTGCAGTTGCTGGAGAGCTGGATTAACTCTGGCCCATGACCAGCCTCAGAGTCCTGCAGGACCTCCCCTGACAGCACTTCCAGGGAGCTGCTCATTAGGGCTGAGCACGTGCAAAGCCCCTTCAGATCAAGCTTCTCCCTGAAGTTCTCTGCCTGCTCCCTCTCTGCTGTAGGACTGCAGTCACCCAAGCCTCCTAAAAACAGAGTTCATTTCCCTTAGGTGGCTGTGTGGTTGTTCATCCCGACGGCTCCCTGTGGGGGTTGAATTCTGGTCTTTCAGGAAGGATTTCTTCACTGAAAGGGTTGTCAGGCATTGGAAGGGGGTGCCCAGGGAGATTTGGAGTCCCCATCCCTGGAGGTGTCCAAGGAAGGACTGGCTGTGGCACTCAGTGCTCTGGGCTGGGGGACAAGGTGGGCATCGGGCACAGGGTGGACTTGATGACCTTAGAGGTCTTTTCCAACCTAAATGATCCTGTGATTCTGCAAGTCCTGCCCCCCACACTGCCTGCAGCTTCCTGCCCCCGTCCTGGGAAGGTGAATATGGAGGCAGAGAGAGGAATCCCAAAATGCCATGTCAGGGAAAGAGAAGAAGCCAAAAATCACGGAGGATTCAGAGCATGGAGAGGCCACATTTCTGCCTTGCAACAAGGCAGGAAAAGAGCATCCAAGTCCCAGGGAAAGAATGCAAAGCCTCCAGATACGTGAATTCATGTCAACCTGGAGACCAGACAAAGCCCCATTAATTCCTGGGCTGTCCAAGCAAGAACTGGATGAGTGACAAGGACTACAATGGACCAACTCCCCGGGGGGGGTGCCCAGAAGATGCTCCCTCTGGCTCGGCTGTCTGAAATGCAGCAAGAGAGCGCCCAATTCCCCACATCCTCCCCTTCCCAAGCCAGGTGCCCTTTCCATCCTCAGTGCCTTGGGAAGGCTGATGAAGGAGGAGCTGCTTGGCATCACCGGAGTCTTTGCTTTTCCTGCCCCCACCTCTGAGGAGGAGCCCGACTGCCACTCCTGCAGGGATTGCTCCCTGGGGAGGATGGATGGGGGGCACAGGATTTTCCACTGCCTCTCTCTGAGCTGACAGCAGCCTTTCACAGCCCAACAACAGCTCAAACTGCTTGTGAACAGAGATATTTTTATGAGAGCTCAACTCCCCCCCCCCCACCGAAATCATTCCAAGCTCCTTTTCTTAGGCACTTCGAAATAATTAAAGTCTTCCATCATTACACTGAAGATCTCTATGAAAAGCCTTTAATTTCCATTCCCTTAATGTAACTCCATCCACCAGATGAACTCTGTGGGGGGCTTTTTTCTTGTTGTTTGGGGTTTTTCTTTTTTTTTTCCCCCCCATCTATTTTTTATTATTTTTTTTCCCCTCCCTCCTAAAATATCACGCTGGGAAACTTTAATTTGATTTTAGGCTGACTGGAATTTTGGGCTGTGCCACATCCTGTCAGCTGCAGTGGTTAATCTCAAGCTCTCTTTAACTTCCATGCCTTGCATTTAATCAGCTCGTGGTTGGTAGCAGCAAATCTGAGCACAGGGGAGGGAGGTGAGTTAGCAACAAACCTAATGAGCACCAGAATCTCCCCCCCCAAACCCATCCCTCCCTCCTACAGGCACGCTGGAATACCAAAAATTGGTCCACAGGCAGCAGAGATGGGAGGGTTTCCTATTTAATCTAAATAGGGGAGATTGCCAGGTTGACCTTTAGCTTGGAAAAATAAATGGCAGGGATTTTCCACAGGGCTCTTCCCACCCCAGTGACTTCTTCAGGTGATAAACTCCTTAATGAACACGAAGAGGGGCAGCACACGCTCCTGTGTCCGACACAGTGGGAGTTTCCCTCAGTTTTGAGGATTTTTCTGCCTTTCTGGAGGGTTTTTGAGGCTACAGAGGGTGGCTTCTTGAAGGGTTTCTGGCTTTCCTCCTCCCACTGGTGCTGATCCCCCCCATCTTGTTGGGTGCCCGTGGCCAACACGTTCCCCCTGGCACTAGGGTGGCAGAAGGGGTGTTACATAAAGGAGAGAAATTGTAGCTAGAGGCAAACCAAAAGTGAGGTGCCCACAGGCAGCCTGCACAGCAGAGGGGTGAGAGAACCAAACCCAGCCTGGGGGATGAGAAAAAAATCCCCACAGATAACACCCAGGCTCGAGGGAGGGTGGCACAGCATTAGATTCATCATTACCACCACGAAAGCCAAGCAAGCAACCAACCCAAAAGTCCACGAAATAAAAAGAACCAAACAGAAAAAAAAAACCAAAACATAAAACCCCAAGTTCAGTAAGGATCAAGTAAAGGGACTTGCCAGACTAGTCTGGGGCTGTGAGGTGTGAACAGCAGGAACTGAGAACTTTCCCAAAAATATGGTGCTGCCTTCTCTGCCACTAAATATACACTGACAGCCAGAGAGGAGGGAGAGAGCCAGGCACATCTGCCTTGGTGCAAGCAGGACCCATGCAGGGCAAAAAAAGAAATAAAAAAAATAGGCTTCAAGTGCTAAGAAATGAGAGTTATGGGGCAGGGGACACATAAAAAGCAGAGGGGCAAAAAGTTCTGTGCCCTGAGAGAGGATCCAGAGAGGGAGGAAGGAATTTCAGATGCATCTCAGGAGCAGCCAGTGTGCTGGGCTTGCTCACCGATGTAGTTCAGCCCTTAAACTTGGTTTGTCCATACCAAAGCTCTGACATCCCCTCAAAAAAAAAAAAACCCTAAAAAATTTGATGACGCCTCTGCCCAGGCTCTGTGAGCAGTTCCTGAGGGTTAAAGCTCTGCTCAGCAGAAGGAAGATGATGATGATGATAAGCTTGTGTTTGATTTTGTCACTGGCAGACGCTGGGACAGAAGGGTGAGAGCACTTTGTGGGCTCTCCTGGAAGCCAACAGACAAGCAAAGCTGCATGAACAAGGGGTATAAAGCTTGCTGACCTTCCAAAACAGCAGGACTTGATTTAGTAAATCAGGAGCTCCAGCCAAGTCCAGGAGCTGGAAAAGGGGATGGCTCCTACGAGGCAAAGCATGACACTTGTTTCAGGACACCAAGATTTCCCTCTGCTGCTTGGCTAAACTTTCTCTCTCTTAATGCATTAATTTTGCCACCTGTACCCAGTGAGAATAATGTTACAGACCTCTTCAGTGAAGGTGTCAGGATGAAGAGTGTTCTGCAAGGCTCATATATCATCATTAGCTCTGGCCAGGAATAACCCAGAGGCTGGAAGCCTGGGAGCAGCACTTCTCCAGCTGCATTTGGAATGCACTTCCCTCCCTCCAGCCCCAGTTTTTGCCATGTCTTAGAACCACAGCTGCACTCCAGATGAAACCCTAAAGGCTCCTTGTCCCCAAACACCATGTCCTGTCATTCAAGCCAAGACAAGCCCTGATCCACACAGTAAATCACGGAATATCCTGAGTTGGAAGAGACTCACAAGGATTATTCAAGTCCAGCTCCTGGCCCTGCACAGCAGAATCCCACCCTGGGCCTCAGAAGGGCACCCAAAAGAGAGCCCAGCCCTCGGGATGCAGCGCTGGGCTCGTTGGAAGATGCTGCCATTAACGTTATGTTTATAGCCAGCTCTCACAGCAAAGCCTAATATTTAGTAAAAATGAGAAAACAGCAGTTTTTAGCAACATCCTCATCTCCACTGAGTTTCACAGGGATTTTTGTTGGGGGTTCAGTTTGCTCAGCCATCCCTATCCCCTCCCACAGCGGGACAGGACACGTGAAAGTCACCCCAGGAGTTCACTGCGAGCACAAATGGGTTATGTGAGGTAACTTCTCTGCACAGAAACGCTCTCTCTCACACCAAACAAAAGCAGTCACCAGTGATTTACCAGCTGAAGGGATTCTAATAACTCTCCCACTGACAGCTCAGGACAAGCAACACAGCACATGGTATCATCGGGTCACTGTTCTGCCTCAGAGCATCGGCCAGAACAGTGCGGGGATGAAGGTAATTAACGACGTGGTAACTAATCTGTTTAGTCATCCACTGTGCCTGCAATTCATTCCTGTCATGTGTAAATAGAGAATCAAAGCTCAGTGGGAAAGGCTGTCAAGCACTGCGGGGTTTAGGCAGGAATTTCAGTACCCCCCTCCAAAGAGCCTCGAATAAACCCCTTTCCTGCCTCCACCAAGGGGCAGAAGGCGACAGATTCAAGGAGCCCTCGGTGCAGTTATCCATCCTCACTTTGCAGGAGGGAAAGCCAAGACCCAGAGAGGCAAACCAGCTGATCCAGAATCCCAAAGGCAGCCCGTGGTTGACAGGACACTGAGCTGAGACCGCAGGATAACACGGAACCATCCCATCCTCCCAAGGGAAAGCAGCCAAACAAGCCAACAAAAACCACCAGGGAGAAGATTTCATGAGATGCAGCTCGAAAATATCTTCCAGGTTTGAGCCTTCCAGCCTCTGGACTTTGTAGGAGTCCAGGAGATCCAATAATAAAAAAAAAGGAAGGGACAATATCACAGCTTGTTGGCGAGTGGGGAAATTCCACTTCCCAGGAAATCCACGGCTAAAAATAACAGATGCTTCTCCAAGGCTTCCCAGCTCAGCTGGGTAGACCCAAGGGGCAGGCATTCCCAGACTCACAGCCAGGGAAATTTTGGCAATGCCTTTAAAATTGCCTCGTGGAGCTTCCAGGGTTCACCCATCAGCAGTGTCTGACAGAGCAAGTGAGACTAAAGCTGTGTGGGTGGGTTCATGTTTGTGCCTCCAGTGAGCCTGGAAAAGCCAACACACACAGCATGAGTCTGGTCTATTCAGTTGTGACTCCAAACATCCACTTTTAGCTCTGCAACTGCCCTGTTCCCTACCCTGAAATAACACTCCCTGTCTCTTCTTCCCACTGCTTCCCACCTCTATAAAACTGGAATTATTCCCTGCTGGCTTTTCTTGCTTTGGTGGAGCTTCCAAAATTCCATCATTTTTCGGTTATGCATTTCCCTGGAAGCCCCAGTAGGGATTCAGAGGTTGCTTGCAGGGACTTCTTACCAGCTACAAGGAGAGAAGATGCCTTCTCTACAAGGTCTCACCTCCCTTTGTAAGGAGATTTGGGAACGAGAGCCGAGAAACAACACTGAAAACTGAATTATCACCGTGAAAAAAAAAGGAAGTTTCTCGTATATGCACACACAGAGCTCAGCTTTGAGGTGGAAAATCTGTTTGTTTGCAGAAAATAAGCTTGCAGGAGCTTGATTAGACAAGAGGAAAGGCCCTTCTGTGCCCAGATTTAAGGCTCAGACAACTCTTACTTTCCAAAGGTGGGGGCCTGGATGGGAATCACAGGGTTTGACACCAAAATATGCCCAAACCCCACCACCAGCCTGACTTCAGCCCTTGCAGCACACAGGCAGGAGGGCTTGAGAACAGCCCAAAAATGCCCTGGGAAGTTACAGGTCTCCTGAGAGTAAATTCAGATGCTCTGTTCTTGCCTGTCCACCTCCATTTCTAGCCCTGTTTTATTGAGAACATTTGTGCTTTAATTTCCACCTCTTCTCTCCTTTTTTTTTTTATTATTTTTTTTTTTTTATTTCCCAACACCAGTAAAACCTGGCAGGTATTAAAACCCCGGAGCACCTCGATGAGAGGAGGGCTGGAACAGCTCCTTTGGGGACAATGGATTAGATTCTCCTGCAGTGTGCCCACAAAGCCTAAACCAAACTCTTCCTTTTTATAGGAATTCATTCAAAGCCTATTGATCCGAGCCTTCAGTCTGCTCTTAACAGTCCCTGAGTCTGATTTTTTTTTTTGGTTTTTTGATCGAGGTTTCTAAAACGACATTCGGGTCTGAGCCTTTATCTGCTCGGCCAGCCCAGTGTCCTTTGCCTCCTCCTTGCCCTAAAGTGGTTGTTTCCCACACCCTGACTCCAACTTAATGATAAAAATGCTGCTCCATCTCCCTGAATATTCGCCACTACCACCACTGCATTCAGCTTTTTGTCCACAGGTTCCTCACAGGCATTACAAGGAGGAGGATTATGGATGCTGGAATCACTCCCTGGGACTCATTACAAGCTATTACTAAGCTGAACCTGGGGACTCCTTATCACCTGAATTATTGGTCTGGAAGCAGCTCCTGCAGTTGTACATGAGGACTCACACTTATGGATGATGACAGTGTGGATTTACACCGTGCTGCTGCATCCAGGTGTGAAAGAGAAATTCCATATGGGAATAGTTATGAGGGGAACCTCTTATGGCTCCTGCCTGACCATTCCAGCACATCTGGAACTGCTGATGGACCCATCAGAGCAGCCCTTCTGATCTGGAAGATCACTGAGCGGTGCCATCAGCAAATCCCTCCAGGCTTTTGGGAGCAGCAGCACAACAGACACAATTCCAGAGCAGGGAAGGATCCCTGGAGGACTGGGAAGCCTTTGATCATGAGCAGCAGGACCTTCCACCTCCCTCCATTCAAATGGTTTCCCTTCCAGGAAGCAATCCTTAACTTCAAGGATACAGAAGGTACAAAGCCTTGGCAGCTCCTGCCCCATCTCCTGGAGTTTCCTGCCCCATCTCCTTTTTCCAGTCCAGCCCCAGCCAGTTCCTCCTTGTCCACGTCCCCAGATCCAGCAAGTTCTGCTCAGGCCACACCATGTCAAGCTGCCCAAGCTGTGGAAGGACAACCCTCCTCCCTCCTGTGTCCCTCAAGCTGTAGAAAAGCAAGGACACAGCCCCAGGACCCCAGAGAAAATGGAATGTGAGCGCAGGGGGAGAGGCAGGGCAGACAGACAGCCACGCAACAGCGAGCACAAGGCAGCAGTGAGATCACCAGGATGACTGGGAGAAGCAATAGCCCCAGATTTATGTCCAGGTTCCCATGGCTGTTGGAGCAGAAGGTCAGGGGAACAGCCCTGCCTGGCAGGGAGGAGCAGCAGTAAATCCTGCCTCCCCCCACACAGCCTGGGAATTGCAGGAGAAGGATAAAATTGTCCTGTTACTCAAGCCTGAAAGATGGCATGGCTGTTCTGGGGAGCAGCACTCTTAAATCTCACATCTTCCTGTACGGGACTGCTGAAATCTGGAGCTGTCTCTTTTGGGCTGAGTTACCAAGGGAAGATTAATTAGACCCAAACAAGGAAGCATTTTAAGATACAGGCAAGCCACAGCAGGGCAACATCATCTACAGAACCACAGGATGCAGCTCATGGGGCAGGGAGACAGAGCCAAGAAAAATCAGGTAGGATGGGACATCAAGAAGCCCAAAGGCCTTAATTAGAGCCCACTACCACTCCAGATAAAATAGGGCTGGCTTTATGAAAATACATGGATTAAGGGCAGATAAAAAGGGTTAAGGAGGTAGCAAGGACAGGAAAAACATGTCAATTCCCGAAGAAAAAAAAGGCATTTTACTCGTTTTAATAAGTAAAGCACATTTCCATTCATCACCATTCAGAAAGTCGATAAATACTCAACTTGCAAAGTAGTCATTACTCAGGGTTGATCCCTCCCCTCCCTGCTGGAAAAACACATCAGGACTGGGGTTCTTTATGGCCAAACCAGTGGGAATAGCAGTGCCAGGTGCTATTAATAGGAAGCTGCCTACAGCCTGAAGGAGCTCTGCCCTTCTCACAGGGACTTTCTACCCGTTCTCAGACTTTTAATTTTCATTCATCAAATAAAGAAAAAAAAAAAAAAAATAAAATAAAACAACTCCCAAAAAAGGTTTCAAGCCCCCACCCCCGTCTTCCCCTTTAATGACTTTGCCAAAAAAGAGAAGAATAATTCAGCTGTGGCCAGGAAGGGAGTGCAGAAGTGTTTGTGGGTTTGTAGCTGTTTGTTGTACTTAATTATAGAGGTGTTAAGAGCTCCCGTGATCACCTTCCCCTTCCTGCAGTTACATCATCAGCCACCACCACCACACACTCCCACCTCCAGCAGCATCACAGCACAAGGACTGAGTCCTGCTGAAGAGTCATTTCCCAGGGCTTTGTGATACTCTGGGCACCGAGGGATGAAAACATCCAGGTGCTCATCGCACCCTGTGGTCCTTGGGAAGTCCCTGAGAGCAGGGGAAGAGCCAAACACCCTCCCTGCTTTTATGGACCTGCAGGATCTGTGGGCTCTGAGATATCAGGCTCAGCTGCAGGTGGAAAACACCCTCAGCCTGGACACTTCCAGGGGTGAGGCAGCCACAGCTTCTCTGGGCAACCTGTGCCAGGGCCTGCCCACCCTCACAGGGAACAATTTCTTCCCGATATCCCATCTAAACCTGCACTCTCTGTCAGTTTGAAACCCTTCCCCCTTGTCCTGTCACTACTGTGCTGGAATTTACTGGAGTTGTTGATGCAAAGAATTAACTGGAATCGCTGATTTCCTCCTGGTTTCTGACCATGTTTGTTGTGCTCAGCGTTTGTTTAACAAACAAGAGATTTGATCTGGTTTAGGAAAGGAAAGCAGAGGTTGCATGAAAGGCAGAACACCCCAAGCTCTAACTCTGTAAACTACAGCCCCATTCCAACACCTGCCACAACAGCTTCCAGATCCCAGCTTAACCCTGGCAGGTGAGATGCTTTGGAAGGGTGAGGAGCATCCACAGGGAAGCACAGGTGGTCCAGTCACGGGTCACAGCAGCCCAGTTAAGACAAGCCTTGTCATCCCAGTCCCAGCTGGGGACTCAGGACACTCATCTCGTGGATGCACTCGGTGCCTCCAAACTGTCTCACAGATTAATCAAAAGCCTCAGCCCTCCAGCCATGCCAGAGACTTCACAGCCATTTATCACAATAATTAAAAAAAAAAAAAAAAAAAGGCATTACAAGGATTCTGGTCAAGGAGCAGATGAGGGGAGGGAAAAAGCTTTCCCTGGATTCTAAGAGGCTGCCTTTTGTCAGCTTTCCTCCAGCAATAGATCACTTCCACCAACACCAAGAGGTGCTTCAGGATCCTGTCACATCACTGGCCTTTCCCACCTCTCTAAGATTCCATTCCCCTCAGTGCTTTTTGTTTCAGCCACCCAATCAAAAGGGGAAGAGAAAAAAAAAAATAATAATTAAAAAAAGGACTAAGACATAAAAGTTTATTGATTGATTTAAAAATTATGCTTCGAAACAAAACCCTCTGGATTGGAAAGCTTGTATTTCAGCCTGGAAAGGGATGGTGGAACACAGGAAACACACCAAGAAATAAACAGCCTCGTCTCAGAGCATATATTTTGTCTTCATTACGCCCCTGAGAAGGTGTTAATATACAATGCACAACGTATTAATCACCCCTCTAACTTCCAAATGCGAAATGCATCATTAACATTCATGTTGGTTTCAATTAGTTTGCTGTATGGGAAGGAGGGCAACAAAGACAGGTTCCCTCACTAAATTTTTGTTTCGTTTCCAAAGAATGGGGATCGTAAAAAGCAGCCTGGGTGAAACTCCTGCACTCCCCACCAGACACGAGGGGCTGCTGGCAGCAGGATGCAGAGAAGGCTTTTAATTGATGTGGCAATTAGAGAAAGGCAAGGCTGTGGGGTATGTTTTCAGGCAGCCAGGTAATTTGGAAGTGTAAATTCCATTTCTGGGAGTGATTCAAGTACTTTGGGACAGATTTTCAAAGGATATCAACCACCAAAAGAGGCAGATAAGCAGTGAGTGGGATTTTTAAGAGCCCCTCAACTAAGGCCCCCAAACCCTGTTGATACTTTCATTTATAATAAAAGGGCTTTGAAGCTTTTTTTCTTTTTTTTTTTTTCTTTTTTTGATCCAAAGTCTCAGAAGTTTTCCAGTTCAGATACAAGCTCTCCCACTGTGAAAATCTGTTTGTTTATCATTTGTCAAACTCCCATCCTTCACAGCCACCTCTGCAAAAGCTTCCAAGTCGCTTATTTAGATGACCTGGCCCCAGAGGCAGCTCAGTGCCTGCCCACTTCAACCTGAAAGGGTTTCATTCCTGGCTCCTGAGCATTCCTGAGAGCTGGAAGGGCAGCACCACCCAGAGATTTTTCCACCCAGACAAACTCCTCCGAGTCTCGTGGCCGTTCTTTCAGGAATTTGGCTCCAGTGGCGAAGCTGGAGCAGCTCAAAAGAGCTCCCTTCCAACTCTGGGAAGCCTGAACTCCTCTGCTAAAGCAGCTCCCACTCGCAGGTCAGTCAGCACCCCTGGGGCTGTCCAGGCCCCCTTCCAAAACAACCAGCCAAGGGTCCTCCTGAGCTCATTCCAACTCCAGCTAAAGCACATCTTTCAGGAAAAGCATCCAATCACAAGCTGAAGTTGCCATTCATGGATAATTGACCACAAGCCTTAGGGGAGATATTACAGTTTCTAATTACTCTCACTTTTCAAAAACGCCTCTCTTGGTTCCAAGGCAGAGTTCCTTGAGCTCCAGTTACTTGCAAGTGGCTATTACTGTACTTTCTTATATTAAAAAAAAAAATTAAAAAATAGGATTTTGTGAAAAGAGAAAGAGATCCTGGAGGATGAGTCACACCTGAGATATCACCTCACAGGCCAGTTCCTCTCTGCTGACTTCAGGAGATGAGACACCTTCAGTGAAGGTAAGTGGGATGGATCACATGTGTGAGAAACGAGCCCTCCCCCCCAAAAAATCCCAACCCCTGGCCAACATGTCCCCAACTCAGCCTCCACAGCTGTCCAGGTAGAAGCTGCTTGGCTTAATACAGGAATTTAAAAGGATGCACCCAACATTCCACACTGAAATAGGGTGGAGCCCCCGTCCCAGTGACTACCAGGAATTCCAATCCCAATCTCTGCTGCATCCCAAGCTGCCATCCCTACCTGCAGGAGCAGAGTCCCTGGGTGCTGCTGGCTCCATCCAGGAGGCACCAGGATTCAGCTGCTCCTCCCCAGTGTGAGAAGCAATAAACAAAAAAACTCCCACACCGATCAAGGCACAGACAAATCCCAACCCCTCCCTCACTCCCAGGAGCTCTGTGCATCTTCCTTTAACTGGTGGCAGCAAATCCCACTTAATCCCCCTCATTTTATCACGTGAGCTGTTAAATAAAATAGCCTTTTGTTTTAAAAGCAACGCTACTGGTGGCAGAGCTGCTGCCTCAGTCTAAAATTCGACACAAATCCATCCCTCAACACCCATTCCCTGCTCACCAGCCATCCTCCATGGATGGTTGTTGCACAGCAGCCCGTGGGGAATAAGCCAAGCCAAAAAAGTTCCCACGTGCTGGAGACCTGAATCCACCCAGTGGGATAGGTTGCTATGGTTGCCAAGATTTAATCCAGAATGATACAGGTATAAAAAAAGGGAAAAGTGGAGTGATTAAAAATAAATAAATAGACAAATCTGGGCCTTGTGCCATGAAAAATGTGGAGTTGTCCTTGACTCCAGTAGCAAATGAGGCATGAAATGTATCAAAATGTGATATTGAATATAAGGATGTATTTAATATTTTACAACACTGGAAATCTTGTTACGAAAGAGCTGGATCATAAATCAAGCCGAGAGGGGGGCCAGTTCTTCCCTTCTCTCCCCTCTCTTTGCCTCCAGTTGGTTCTTAGAATAAAGTCTGAGCAGCTGAATGGTTCACGGGAGAAAAGAAAACTGGAGGTGCTTCATTTGTCCATCACCGGCAATAAATTCTCATTAATCATCTATTGTGCTTGAAAGTCACTGCTAATTCCCGAAGATGTCTATCCATCCACAGCTATTCCCTCCAGAAAGGGCTTAAAGACCCGAGGCACAAAGGAGGTGTCCGTCAGTTCATTTACCCTATTGTGCTAATTGCCTGGCTGGGCTATCAGCTTATCACTTGTTATTTGTGCTGAAAGGTTTGTCTCTGTCCCGCAGTGATTTTTTGCTCCCTGATTTTTTACTCCTCCACCGGGTGCTGGACGTGAAAGCTGGAGGACACCAGCACTGCCCCATCAAAGCTTTGGAGTTGGGGGAATTCAGCTGGCAGAGCACAGGTTCAGCAGATGGGAACTCATCTATAGGAATTCAAGGCAAGAGAAGGCTCCTTTTCCCTCTTTACTGCCCCAAAACGCACACTCTTTTCATCACTGCAAAAAGGTAACGAGATTTTTAGGGAGATTGTGGTAACAGTGAAAAAAATGGCGCTTTTTTTGCCTTTTTTTTTTTTTTTTTTTAACACATTAAATTTAACTAACCCCGTGGTAACTGCAGCTATGGAAGCAAAGCATTTCAATCCCATCCCCTGGCCGTGGTAAAGGAGCAGTTTTAATTTGAGCACCACGGCTTCCCCACCCTGTGTGTCAAGTCCTGTTTGTGTCACCCTGCTCAAGGACATGTTTATTCACACATTCCCAGGAAAAAAACATCCTCCTTCCTCCTTGCAGGGTCCAGGAATGGTGTTCACTGTACTCCAGGAACCCACCTGCAGCTCCCTCAAATCATTCCAGTTGGACAAAACCAGCAGACAGACAATAAGCAGCCTCTCAGCATCCTCGGGGACAGGCAGCATGCAAGGCAGGCTCACTGCTTGTCAGAGAATTTACACACAATACAGCTTTTTTTTTTTTTTTTTCCTGTGGCTGGGGCATTCAGTCAGAGCTGGAAATTATTTAGTTATCAAAGAATCCAACCATGAGAAAGAAATCCATAGGAAACCAGGCTTCATTACTCCCGCTGCTGATGGTACTACCTTCGAAGACTGGGAGAATAAAGGAAAACATTGATGCTCCAAGTGATGGAGCTTCCAACATTTACCCTGAAATTTATCGCCCAGAGTAATTGAATTGCTGGATTGCAAACTAACACCTGCTCAAGGCTTTCAGAAAGTTCAGCAGAGACAGAGAAAGGGCTTTGCTGAACTGAACTCCCCACCCCATCGCGCACCGACAAACCCAGCAGGAGCCGCTTCCAGCCCGGAGGAGACTCCCTGAACCTCCCAGAGGACTCACCAGCTACTGGGGGGAAAAAGAAAAAAAAAAAAAAAAAAAGAAGAGGGAATGCTTTGTTTCAGGCTGAATTGTTCCAATCCCAATATTTACAGCCTTAATAAAGAGATGAGACACATTTCAAAACAAAATCCTTCCTTCGTGGCAAACAATCAAAGCGCTGTTTTTCGGGAGATGCCAAGCCGGGCACGTTTACTCTTTTCTGCAATTTCAGCTTTAACATCTCACTTTTTCTAAGCGTTTGGTTTTTTGTGATGAATTTCCCCTCATTCTTGGCAGAAGCTGCTCTGTTCACCAGGTATCAAACAGCACAAGTGGATCCCCTCTGTCTCGTAATCACCAAGCCAGAACCCCCAAAGTGGTTTCCGTAGTTAATTCCCCACCCTGAGCAATGGCAATTAGTTATGGAGCTTTCTGGGCTCAGTTCCATGTGTCTCCTTCCTCAGAAACAAGCCTCGTGGTACAGGGGAGGAGGTTGAGAGCCCCTGCACAGCACAGGTTGAGGAGCCTTCCTGTGACTCACCTTCCTCCCTCCCCCAGAGCCACCACACCCATCCCCTGCAACGAGGTCCTGGGACTGTTTTAAACCTCCTACAATCTCATTTTCTCACCAAGATCATCAGGAAAATACAAGTCTGTAAGTCTGTCATATCAGGGGATCACCTCTCCTCATACACACTCCCCAACTAACAAAACTTTTAACTATTTATACATTTTACGAAACCAGGGAATGGATCTTCATTGGCTACAAGGTATGTAATTCTCTTATTAATTACTATTCTGTCTTCTATTAAATGATTCTCTTGCTCCTCGTGTTAATTAGTCCACATTCTCAGTCCTCTTCTTTTAGGTCAGAGGGTCTCTGGTGGTCGTTTAGGGAACATCCCATTCCTCAGATTATCCTTTTATAAGGATAATTTGCCTGATAAACTGCCTGAGGTCTTCACTAAGGAGCTGGCTCACATCCTGCTGCCTTGGTTGAGCAACTTATCTCCTTGGTAAGGAAAGCTTTTCCCAGTTTATGAAACTTTAAACAACGGGTCTCAGTTCCTCCTGTCACTGCAAACAATGTGCCTTTTGAGTATTTGTGTCAATCCCAATAACACCTCAGGCAACCCGGAGCCAATTTCATGCCTGACGGGTTGATTGCTCTTCCTTAAACCTCTGTCCTGCATCAATTCCAGCAGCATCCCTCCTCCTCCTCCTCCTACAACTTTTTTACTGAAATTAGGCAGGGAAACCCCTCTGCAAGAAAGCTGGAATTTGTAGGGAGGGGGGAAAGGGTCTCCCCAGAGAAATCCCACCTCTGAGCTCCAGCACTGGCTCAAAGTGCCAACTGACACCTTGATTTCCTTCTCTTGCCCTTCCCTCCCATCTCCACAAGACATTTCCACCCAGCCTTCTCTGCTTCAGCAACTCTAAGTAAAACATATGAGAGTGTCTTTATTCATTTCTCCAAAAAGTAATTAGAAGCAAGAACAGGAGTCAAGAACGTAAACGTTATCCTTCCTAAAGGAAAGCAGATTTCTAATTAGCAAAGGAAGCAGCTTCTGTGGGATTCTTTCTCCAAACAGCTGCTGCTGAGGGATCATCTGTCTCTCTTCTTTTCCTCTTTTGCAGTAAAAAGTTCATTTATTTTAACATACATAACTGTTGCAGCATCCAATTAAGGCAGGCATGGCAAGACTAGAATCAAGGAATACCAGAGTGGAATAAAAACGACTCAATGAACCCTAGTCACACATATGCCTCTTAAACCATCCTTTTTTTTTTTTTTTTTCCTGTGCCCCACTCACAAGAGGTGGGAAAGCAGTGCAAGAACTGGCTCAGCTCAGAAGACACTGAGGGACGAAAAAATTGCATCACTGGCTCTCTCTGGCCCTCTGAGAAGGTGTTTGTTTTCCTTCATTGTCATGAAAGTTTGATAAGTTCATCTGAAGGGGGGTTTTGTGGAGATGCACCTCACCCCCTGCAGAGCTGCAGTGGCAAGGGCACCCTTTAAATTTGGGGGTGAAGGGGATTCTCAGGCAAAACCCACCCCAAGAAGTCTTGCACATCCATCCTGCTGTGATCACCCCTGACTGCACAACTGCAGACTAAGATCAGTTCAGTGGACAAGTCTGCTGATGGCCAAGAATAATAATGTAACAAAAGCTAATGGTGCTAAGCAAGGCCTGAATTAATTCAGGCTGCCCTTCTGAAGTTCCCATCCATTGGAGCAAGCAGGGATGCAGAGTTGCCCTTCCCAAAAATTAACAAAGGGGAAAAACCCAAGAGATGGTGCTTGTTAAGCCTTCCCAAGGCAGGTACCTGTGATTGCAGGCTCGTGAGGTCCCAGTCTAGGCTTAAATCCAATATTCCTTCAACACATCACAGGGAGAGAACAGAGCAACGTGTACATATGTACCACACACAGTGTTTTCAGCCAAGCCCTCCACTCCCTCGAGATGAAGGTGGCTGTGGCAAACACAGACATATTGTGCACCTAGGATATCATATAAACAAACACACCTACAAAGGCATCTCGTGCTGAACTGCTTTCTCTCCAATCCTTATGCCACTGCCTCCCAAAGAACCAAGAACAAACAGCCCGGCATCAGGTGCTGAAATTTAAATGAGCACTTAATAGTTCTGCCAAATTCAAGCTGCTTCACACTTCTATCTGGACAAATCACTCCTTCGTGGTATGGCTCAGGTCCCTTCCCAACTGCATTTCCTTGCCTGGGTAGGCAGGTGTGGGAGATGGCAAATGGGAGACCAAGGACAAGCACAGCCCCTGAAGGACACTGGCAATTTCCAACACAAAATAAGCCCAAAATTTTTGCCAGCCCAAAGGTAGGGATTGAGTCAGACACAGAGCAAGGAGAGCTCTCACATTTGTGAGCTGGAAAAGGTGACACAAGCCACGCTCAGTGTCTGACCTCAGAAAGCCCCACACGTGCCTAAAGGCATCCCAGCTCCACCACACACCTTCCTGCGTGCAGGTACAGGCCTCCACGCCCACGTGGGGAAGGGGAGAGAGGATTTGGAAAAGAAAAGATGAAAAGGAAATCTGGAAGAGTAAAAATCAGCCAGAGATAATTCCCAAGGGCTCAGTCACACACGAGCTGCTGCAGACACACAAATGGAGAGACGAGATCTGCATCGATGCTCTGGGACTGCTGCATCACCACCCAGAAAATCATAAAACCAAACAAGGGGAGGGCAGAGAAAGCCCCCAAAACAGCCCCAGAACAGGAGGATTTGTGTGCCAAAGGCAGAGCAAGCAAACAAACCCCCCATGGACAGCTCCTGCTCAGCCCCAGGGAAACACAGACCACTCTGCAGTCACTGGGAGGGTCAAGAGACAGATACAGCTACGAATTTTCCAATAGCTAAAATGGAGTTTGATCAAAGGAATGCCTCAGAAATCATCAGTGCATTGCTGGGAGAGAGCACAGGAGTAGATAGTCAAAAGCAATCCTTCACTCACATCACACATCTCCTGCAAGAAGCCAGTCCTGACCTCCCTCCCTTCCCTCCCCAGGCTCAACCCCAGCCCTTGTTATTCAGCATATTGACATCAGGTTTCCTCTGCACTTCAATTCCCATTATACTGTCTCAATCCAGCATTATAAACCAGTCCATCATAAACATCAGCTTGATTACAGACACTGCTGCATATAATAAATGTTTATAATGTATATGCAGGAAGAAAAAGACACCTCAATATTTTTGGTTTTGTAAAGACAAATAGCCTCAATTGTTTAATCAATAAAAATGCCTCTCCAACTCCTACTGTTATTACAAAGCTATTTCAGACAGAGTGAAAAAGAACCATTGCATCTATATTCCTGTCAAAGGAGACTGTGGCTGATGGGCCAGCAAATGAACTACCTGGACACGTCCTCTGTGCTGCTCAAACTCCCAAATCTTAGCTCAAACTCCACAGCATCCCAGCCTTTCTCTAGTACCATGACTTCATCCAGTTCAAAGAGTCCCATTAACTAAATGAGGATTCTTCCAGGAAAAGACTCTGCATCCAAGCCAGAAGCACAGGATCTGTAAATTATTCAGCAAATGGCACTTAGAGGGAAGGGGGATATGCTGGCTTTGAAGGGTGGTGTGTGTTGACATCAGCAGAAGAGCAGCTGGTGGTTCCAGAGGGATGGGGAGGCAGGAAGGGATCCTTGTGCAGGTCCTGGGAGCAGAGCTCCAGCTGCCAGGGAGCCTCTGGAGAGGCAGGCAGTGCTGGAGCAGTTCAGGGATTTGCCAGCAAGGCTTTCCTGGCGGGAACAGCAGGGACCAGCAGGATGGGAGGAACATCTCCATATACCTCCCAGCTCGCTCACTCCAGCACTGTGGGGAACCCTCAACTCAAAGGACAAAGAAACAACGTTTCTTAGAGCTGCTCTCCTCTTCCCCTCAAGCACAGCTTGCCTTTAAACCTCCTGCTCCTGGGGACACGTGTCACCTTCAGGAAGAACAGAGGGTTTTCCATGCACAAGGTCCATTTTATTCCTTTAAATCCCGAACTCGATTGATGCCCAGGCAAAAAAAAGTCAACCTTAGCTCTGAAGTCAGCAAGCACAGCTGCCAGTGTTTCCTGGAGGAACAGACACTGGAATGTGTTTGGAAAAAAAGGTTCAGCACGTCCAGGAACTCTGCTGAACAGGGAGAAAATGGCACCAGGGGACAATACACAGACACAAGAGCCCACACTTCCATCTCAGTGGGCAGGAACATGGTCCCCTTCAAATCCAATCTGTACCAAAAGCAGACACCCCAATTCCCAGCTTCACACTCCAGCTGGGAACAGCCTTTGCTCAGGGGGCAGCTTCAGCTCCGGTGTTTGTTCCATCACCTTTGTCTAACCCAGAACCTCCCCATGGTGACAGGGGAAAGCTGCTGGACAAGGGTTTCCCTCAGATCCTCAGGAAGATGTAATTTGCATTGACTGGGACGCTTAGGACTACTGTTGGAAGAGGAGAAACCCCAGGAGTCAGGGAAATGCCACATATTTCCACATTACCATCGACTCTCTTCTGTATCATTTGCTTCTTCACAACAAAGATATTTTTTCCCCCTTTTCTTTCCCTTTCTTTCCCCTGGAGACTGTAAATTAACTGCCAGTTCCCTGGTATTTTGTACCCTGTTCTTTCTGGCTCTTTTCCAGATCTCCAGGGTGCCATTCTTTATTTTTTATCTCCTCCTTGCTGCTCTCTTTGTTCGCCTCGCTCTCCCCTGGGGTTTCTTTCTCTCCACAGCTCCTGGCTGATGGACCCATGACCACCAAAGCCCAGCAAGGCTGATCTCACCCACACCCTTAGCCAGGTTCACGTCTCCTTCTCCTTGCTCCCTGCACTCTGGGAAGGAAGCCTGGCTGCCCTTTCTTCTGCAGGTGGCAAAGTCCCAAGGGAAGGGAGAGGGAAAGAGGGAAATATATCAACACATCCCCCAAAATCCCAAAGATCCCCTGTCAGTCAGAGCTGCCCTTCAGCCCTGTCCAAGCTGAGCTGCTGCTGGCTGGGGAACAGAACTCATTTCAGTTATCAGTGCAGGGAGAGAGATTAGAGATGTTCTGGAGAGGAGAAAAAAAATCAGGGAATGGAGGACGAAAAGGTTCTTGTGGAGAGGGAGAGGAGACATTTCCTTGTCAGGTACAAGTTGAAGCCAAGGGAGGAAAAAAGGAGCTGAGAAGCGAAGGATGGGAAAAGGGGGAAGCCAGGCTCCAAAAGGGCAAATACTTCCAAATCAACACACAAAACTCATATAAAAGGAGAGAAAAAAGCCGTAGCAGGTCCTGGAAGGGAAGACAGTGAGCAGTGTAATAGATTAAAGCCACCCTATTTCAGCACAGAAGAGGGGAAAATAATCTAACCTCACGCTCATAAAGAGGAAGGAGTGGGCAACGCTTTGCTTGTGGAGATTTCTCCCTCTGAAAAATTAATCCTGACAACACAAAGACAGAGACAAGAAAGGAACAACTCTCTGCAGAGCACCCAGGAAAGAGAAAGCCAAGCTTGGTCAGGAAAGATGATTATTTTATCATAATAATGCCTCCCCCTCCCTGCATTTTGAGAGAACCTGTTTTGTGTTTTCTGCTGCTGCCAGGCTGTAATAACCCCACAGATCCTCAGTCAGCTACAATAAAAGCCACATCAAAACAAAGGCCATTACAGGAGACACATTTACTTATTCACTTGACCAATATTCCCACATGGATGCAAACCACCCCGAGCCAGCAGTGAGAGTGGAGAGCACGATTTTCCTGATTTTTTCCTCAGTAGGATGAAACCACCACAGCCTGGAAAGGCAGCACCTTCTGGGGTGGAGGGCCAGCAGGTCACTGAGGTGACCACCACCTGGATCCAGCCTCCCTTGGGATGTTCCAGTGGCCTCCCTGGTCTGGGCTCTCAGAGAGAAACATCTTCTCCTGAGGTTAAGTCTCTGCTCAGCCCTCTTTAAGCAGAAGTTAGGTCATATCCTGAAGCATAAGAACTTATAACTTCCTATTTCATTTATGCTTTTGCACTTTACAAGCCCATAAAAAGTCTGATAAGCCACATAAATATCTACTCTGGGCTTCAATTATACCGTGTGACAATGAACACCATGGGCTATTTTTTCCCAGGGTACTCAGGAATTAACCCACATCAGCAACTCGAGTCTGACTTTAAATTACCTTGTCTTTCCTGGTGGTTTTGCCAGAATGAGTGTCTTTTAGAACAGGGAAGGGCAGTGGAGGAGGAAAGACGGGATGGGGGGACTGCAATCCCCTCCTGTCTCTCTTCTGTGTGTCAGGAGAAAAAACCCCACTATGGCCTTTTGTTGTTCCTTCACTTTTAAAGTTGTTGCCACAAGTTTTTAAGGATGTCAACAATGAAGGATCCCATTGTTCTCCTAATTAATTCTGCAATCTCAGTGAAATAATACAACTGCAATTGTAATTCCAAGCTCACCCCTCGACCACTGGAATCAACTAATTAAATAACAATCAGTGCTACTGCTTGCATTTAGAAGATGGACTATTCCTTTTTATTGCTGCAATTAGGGAATGCACTCAATAACGGGAATGAAATACAAATTTACCCAGGAGCCCACTAAATTACGGCCATTCATACTTCCTTGTCTTTTCATCCCAGCACAAAAAGATGGCAGTTTTCCCCTTTCCCAGCTTCCTCAGCTGGAAAGGGCAGCGTGGAGCTGGGAGGCAGGTTCCCAGCTGCAGACAGCCCTGCTGGGCAGGCACCATCTCTCCTTCCTCCCAGTCACAGGATAACCTCTCTCTGCTTTGATGAAGGTCCCTCATAATCATCCCAGACTTCACTGGGCCCAGGAGAATCTGGCTCTGTTTTTAGGGACGGAGGAGTGTGATTGCCTGGCTCTTCAGCTGAGACTTCATTAGCACTTGTGGTGATGGCCCGGCCAGAGCAGATGATGATTCTCCTCCAGCTGCTCTGCTCTCTCTGCAGGGCAGGCAGGAGCAAGGAGAATAACCCCAGAGAGGCCTGACTAAAATTAGGCAGGTGAATTAAGGATGAAAGCACACTGAATTGACTGTGAGATGGCCACTGACACCAAGAAGTGATGCCCATGTGCGAGGGAATCGTCACACACACCCAACAGCAACCAGCAGAGAAGTCCCGGAGGAGGAACACGCCACTCTCTCCCTCATCCTGGTGTGGTGACAACACCCAGACTGATGAAGGGACTTGTTTATATTCAAATCAACATGACTTCAGCACAGATTTGCAGCTGACCTTGTGCTTTAGGACTGTCTTGGTGGGAATCTGAGGTGTTTTCCCCCGGGAACGGCAGCAGAGTCAGCTCTGGGACCAGACTCATGGAAGTTGGGATGGGATGGGAATCTTCCAGGCAGTCACTCCAATAAAGGCAAGATACACCCACTGCAGAAGCAGGGAGATAACTGGCAAGGACAGCAGCAGCAGGAGGAGGTGTGAAAATTAAATTGGATAAAAGGCAGGTGCTCAGGGAGGAGCGGAGGCTGAGGGGGAAGGGGAAGGCAGGAGAGGTAGAGAAAGCAACTAAACACAACAGTAATGGGATTGTGCTGCTGTCACTGGGACTTCAAAACACTTCCAGAATGCTGGTGATCTGCTCCAAGAAGAAGAAACAGAATGAGCTTTCAGCTGCATAAACAACCTATCACCCAGAGTCAAAGGAAAAGTGTGTCTTGGCTCTGCCCTGGCCCTGCTGCAGAGGTCAGAAAATCCACACTCCCAGTTGGGACTGGGGGACTGGGCACAGTCCTGAGCACAGGAGAAGTTGGGGGACAGAGGGAAATGCTGGCAGGGAAAGGGGCTGCTCTGCCACAACACAAGGAGGGTTGGCAACATCCCTGTGACCCTGAAATTCTGGTGTGTTTTATGGAGCCACGGGGTGATCCCAGGCTGCCCTAAAGAGTTGGGATGTCCAGGGTAGAGGGGAGCCATCCCATCTTTCCAACAGGGTGAGAAGGATAGAGAGCAGGTCTGTGCTCTGCTGACTGAGGCATCATCACCCCTCACGTGAGGGATATTTCGGATGAGGCAGCATCCGTGCTTCAGAAATAATGAACTGTGATTACACAGGAATGGTGGCCAAAACACATTAAAGCTAAAGCTGGGGAGAATTTCTCAAATAGTCTTTTTGTCAAAAGGATGGCCCTTGTCCAAAAAAATCAGTAATTTTTTTGCGGTTCAGCCCCCTCACCAAGAAGTTTCCAATTTTTCCCCGCAAACCCCTCAAGTAACACACTTAATTTCTCTCTCCTTTATTAGGGGTTACTGGAGAAAACAGCTCTTACCAAAGGCAAAAATAAAAAGGGAAGAGGGAGCAGAAGGGAAAGGAGACCGTGAGAAGGAGGGATGTGACTTTTGTTTTTCAGCTCCAAAACTGCGACTATTTTCCCACCTATGTATTTGTGCTATTTCGGAGCCTCCTCCAACTCTCCCAGGTTTACTCAAGCCTACACAGAGCAGGAGGCAGATGGGATAAATCCAGGTTTCTCAGTGCCACGTGTTTTCCCTGGCTGGGTCAGCCCCCAGGTTCCCCTGCCCATAGGGATGAGATCCCAGGATTTTTTTTGGGGGGGATGGAGAGGGAAGGGCTGACAAGCAGCAGGGACACGACCTGCCTTCCCCTCCTCTCCCCACTGCAATTGTTCCCACGACCTAAAAGCCAAGTGCCTGCATTCAGGGACACAGCAGTGCTTCCAGCCTGCTGCCATGAGCCAGTACTCCAGTTGATTATACTATTCATGTATTTTTACATATAAAATGTCACTGCTTTCCCTCCCACTTCGAGAAGTTTCCTGTAACAACTGCTGGGAGCTTCCCTCCCTCCTCTGCCTGGATGCTGATGGCCCAGCTTGGCCCCTCTTGCCACATTTTCACCCAGAAGAGGTGCCAGTGGACAGAGGCAGGTTTATTCCAGGTGCTGCCACTGATTTCCATGCCTTCCTTGGGATATCTCTTATTTCTGTGTTAACCTATTCACTCCTAGCAAGAGGTGCAGCAAACAGAACAGCAAGGAAAAGCCTTAAAGAATGAAAGCATGGCAGAGCCTTTGGATAAACAGGATTTCACCTGTTCAAATCATCTGCCTTTTAACAGAAAAAAACACCCAAAAACATCTGGAGGGTTGTGGTTTTTTTTTTTCCCCATGAAAGAACAACGAGCAGCTGGTCTGATTGGAGACAATTCCTGCACAACGCTCAGCTTGTTGTTAAGTTGGTTTTGTAGCCTGGTGGCCCATGAGTTTGGTGGATCTCAGCTTCCAGAAGCCAAGAGATCATCAGAATTTATAATTCCTCCCCAAGATCAGATGCTGCCACTGCCAGTCCTAGGCCTGGTTTCCAACAAAACCAAAAGATTTGGAGCAAGGTGCAAGGAAAAGCTGATTAACCTGTCCTGAGGGAGAATTATGCCCAGCCTTTGCCATCTCCAGCATCAGAAAAATTCCTATTCTTTAAAAAAAAAAAAAAAAGATAAAATATCCTGACTGCATAATACTTGTACTTCTCCCCTATTTTGATTCTCCCATTGTCCCTGTGAGTGCCCAATCTGAATGACTTTGAACTCAAGGATATCTTGGAGCAGCCAGAAGCTGCATTATATGGAAAGAGATGAATTCATTGCTCACAGAAACATTCAGCAGAGACTCCCCTGTCTGGGAGATCCCAGCAGAGATCTCCCTCATCCACGAAATCCAGCCAAAATCGCCTGCCAGGACCTGAGGGGGAGGCTGACACTGCTGCAGGACATCAGCCCAGCCAGCCCCTCATTGCAAACAGCAGCCTGATCTAAGCAAAGTGGAAAGTAAGCAAAACTCTCAATTCATCCCCAAAACAAGTGCAGATAGCACAGTTTCAGAGCAGAATAAGGTTCTTTGGTCCTACAGCAAAGCAGGGGGAAAAAAGCAAAGCATCAACAACAATTCAAACTGCTGCTTCCAAACCTGGGAAATCACGAGGCTCCTCTATTTCTTTTTAAAGTAAAGACTTCCTTTTTTATTTTTTTTCCTATTAAAAACATGGAAAACCAAATCTCTCCCGTTGCAACGCCTCAAAAAGAATAAATAAATAAAAAAAATCATTATCAGGGATGGGAAAGCAGGGCAATCCTACAAGGAGAAAGAAGAGGAAACCAGAAGCATAAACCACAGCAGAGGCACCTCTGCCATCAACTTATTGAAAGCTCTAATCACAATCCCATAAAACAGTTAACTTGATTAAGCCGAGCATGATTTAGGCAAGGTTCCCCCCGCTGCTGTTCCTTGTTCTCCTGACAGGGTTTGATCTGTCAAGTGCTTTGCACTGCCCGTGCCAGGGCGAGGGTTGTTCCAGGTCGTTGGGGATGCAGGAGGCGCCTGCACCGCTCCCCCCTCTCCCTGATGGATTCTGCCACACTAATGCAACTCGCCAATTTTCCAGCAGTTCCCATCCCCACCTGCCCCCACTTCTGCAGTTGGTACGACTCGTCCCAATTCCTGCCTGCTAATTAAAGGGAGAGCCTGGAGATGATGAGAGGGAGATGCTCTGCTTGGGTGCAGCTTCAAAAAACGACGAGGAGAAAAAAAAAAAAAAGATCTTCTGGGTGACTTTGTGTTTGCTGTGATGTTACCAAACCCCCCACAGCTCAAACCACACGTTCCAGCCCTAACGAGGACACACATTTACACTGCTGCAAACAAACAAATAAGCAAAAAAAACCACAAAAACACCGCCAAAATGAAATTATTCCTTTCAGGTCTGGGGCAAGGTCCCCCCCTGGCACAGGGATGCTCCATCCCCAGCCGACCCACAACCCCCTGGTGGGTGGGAATGGGGTTGGAGCTGCCAGCAAACCCACAGACCTGTTGCTGGTTGTATTCACGCCTGCAACAAGTGTCTTTGCCCGTGTCTCCAATATTTCATTTGAAGGATGGGTGTTTTGATGATATACACGGAGCTGACAGGGAAAATGGGCTTCTGCCTAACTTTTAACAGGTCTCCTGGGATGCTGATGCTGGAGGACAACATCCTCTGAGTCCTGCTGAGCAGACCAATATCAGCACAGAGCCAATAACCTGTTATAAATCAACCCCAGCACTCCACTCCTGCTAAAGTCAGAGTAATTACACAACGCAGCACGGCCCAGGGGTGCCCAAGCAAGTCTCTCTTGGAGAGAGTATTTACGAGGGCACACAGTGCCAGGGCAAGGGAATGGCTTCAAACTGGCAGGGAGTAGGTTTGGATGGGATATTAGGG
>NW_020956005.1:80995-85112 GCF_003031625.1 Empidonax traillii | reverse complement strand
AAAAGGAAAAGCACCCAATTATCATTCTGGGCAGCTCCCTGGATCCCAGAGCAGCAGCAGCACATCCCCAGTGTGCCACGAATGCTTTTGTTACCCTTGGAAGCTGACAAACAAGCAGAGAGGGGAGTGCTGGTGGGATGAGGGCAGAACTCCCATCTCCTGCTGACGTGGAGCCCTGTCACTGGGACAGCTCCTGGCGCTGCCACTGGGTCTCTCCCTGTCTCCCCCCTCCATCCATCCATCCCCCTTCTCTCTTGCACTCTCACCTCCCCAAACCATCTTTCCCCCGTGTCCCAAACGCCGGGGAAGTGGCTCAGTGGCCCCGATGGGGACACTCAGCTCTGCGGGGGCACCTCCTCCCACCACCACCACCCCCCCCCCAGCCCGTAAGTGCCCCCAGGGGGACATCGGGTGACATTGAGCAGGACAAAGGCAGGAGGGCTTTTTGCTCCCGGCTCGGCTTTCAATGAGAGCATTTTTCTTGGAACAAGGGGCTGAATTCAGCTGCTTGGTGCTGTCTGCCTGCAGTTTGTTGCCAGAGTAACGGAGGCACCGGAGCTGCCAGGGCCACGCTTCAGGGGAGGGAAGGGGCTGCTGCCTGGCACCCGCCTGCCATCACCCCCACCAGGGCAAAGGGATCGCTGGTGCCTCTGCAGGACAAGCTCAGCCCCTAAATCTCCAAAATGGGGAAAAAAGGAGATGCAGAATCCCCTCCTGGCACCTTCTGGGGATCCTCAAAGCCAACGGTGAAGCAGCCACTCCATCCATCCCCGTGTGATGTGGGGGCACCACGCTGCCACTCCGCTCCAAGACCACCCAGAGCTTCGTGTCTCTGGCATATCTACGCCTTGCTGCAGCCCTGGGGACTGTAACCCAGGTTTTCCAAAGGTTTCCCCCACATTTGAGGGCCTGGATGTCCAACAGGCTGGCAGTGAGGACATCTGGCAGGTTAACGCATCAGACACCTCTCGGAGAACATGCTGCAGTCTGAGATAAAACACCACCGTGTCTCCTGCCTTCAAACAGCCCAACCTGGCCTTAGGGATCCAGCAGGCCAGCAAAGGCTGAACAGAAGTGGTTTTCTTCCACAGGGAGGATATAATTTGTGCTTTGTACAGAGAGAGTGCTAATGTAAGACAGAGAATGCAGTCTCTCCCCATCAAATCAAACACTCCGTGATTTTCCACTTTGCAGGCAGAAGTTTCCCCATCCCACAGCTGATCCTGCAGCTCTGCAGACCACCAGGCAGCCCGTGGACCTTTCTCTCCTTTTCCCCCTCTCCCCATGCTTATGGATTTATAAATTGGCTTTTCATCTGGAACCTGCCATTCAGCTTTATCTTTGGAAAGATTTTGTGGATTAAAACAGGCAGTGAAAGGACACAAATACAGGGGGGGAAGGGGCCCCCCCCTCGATCTTGTCAGCCCTCTCATATCACAGCACCCACAGAGACAAGGGAAGAACACTCCCAAGTCAAGTAACTACAGACACAGGCGGGCTCAGCACTGCATGGCAGGAGTTTGCTGTTCCCCTGCCCATGCAAACGAAGCCCACAGCCCTGTCACACAGGGCTTTTAGGCTTCTCTGAATATGAAGGAGCTCTGTGTCTCTGCTGATTCCCTCTCTGAAGTCGGGAGACCCAGCCAACCCTGCCACGCACACCGACTCGCTCCCTCGCCGCCTCTTTTGCAATTTTAATTTCTCACCTTCCTAAACAGCAAAAGATTTAGCGTGCCCTAGTCAGAAATATTTCATTTTCCAAATTTCTTTTCTTTCCTTTTTTTTTTTTTTTTTTTTTTTTTTTTTTTTTTTTTTTTTTTTTTTTTTTTTTATCCTTCCAGAGTCCTGAAAGCCTTGAGGTTTTCGTACAAGGCTCAGCACAATTTACATAAAGCTGCTCGAAAAGGATGGACTGCACATCACGGGGAGCAGAACCACCCCCCAGTGTACAAAAAGGGGTGCAGAGGTGTCAGTGCAGCGCAAGACCAGTCGACTACTGTAAAGTTTGGGGAATGGCTTCAAACTGAAAGGGGTTTAGGTGGGATATTGGGAAGGAATTTTTCCCTGAGAGGGGGGGGTTGCCCAGGGAAGCTGTGGCTGCCTCTGGATCCCTGGAAGTGTCCAAGGCCAGGTTGGATGAAGCTCTGAGCAACCTGGTTTAGTGGGAGGTGTCCCTGCCCATGGCAAGGGGTAGGACTGACATGATTTTTAAGGTCCCTTCCAACCCAACCCATTCTGTGATTACCACCATCTCCAGCCAACCACGGACTGTAAAAGCACAGAATTTATCTCATGTCCCTGGCATGGAGGCCTCTGCTTGTTGCTTCAAGTTTGGCCTGTGTTCAGGAGGTCCATATGCCCTGCCCAGGGTTTCATGGGAGGTCTGTGCAGGGCTGTGAATTAAACCCGAGGTTGCAGCAGCCCGAGGCGCTGCTCGTGTGTTATTGCTGATACCTGGCACGGGTGGTCACAATACAAGGTGTTGTGAGAGAGCAATTCGACCCCAAATCCCCTGCCAGCCCCAGAACCAGGCTGTGCCAAGCAGAGGTTAAGTTTGTACCTGCCTGTACAGCCAGAGCCAGGCAGGGGGACGATCTCTGCCACTGGGCAGTGCGGGGCGTGCGTGACACTGATGGAGGGACCGTGGGAAGCAGGGAGTAAATGAAGAGCTCTGTTAGTCCTCCCGTCCATCCAACAAGCTCAGGCCTTCCGAGCCATTTGTCTAATCTGTTCTTTAAAACCTCCAGTGACAGATACTCTGCAAACCCCCTTGGCAATCTATTTTAGCGCCTCACTATTTTTACTGCTCCGCGACGTTTCCCGATGTCCAGCCGCAATTTTTCTTGCTGCAGTTTATGCTGGTTGAGAAAAAGAGTTCATTCCCTTTCTTTGAGATTGTTTCTCTTTGATTCCTGTGGGCATGTGTTCAGTGCTGAGATGGCTGCAGGTTCCCAGGCCTTAATAAATCAAACATTAGAGAACAGAACTGATGGCCCATCTTATTTGAACTGCCCTCCGCCAGCCCAGCTCAGAAATCTGCTGGTGCTGCATCGCCATCCAAACCTGTGCATGTGGCCCAGCCAAAGCAACAGCACAAACAGGAGCTCTGGGGGTTACAGTCCCAAACTGGCAGGCGAAATTAAACGGGAACAGCCACTTTTCTAAAGGCACTGGCCTGATTTCCCCCTCACACAGACGTGGCAGATGCCAGTACTCAGATTTGGGCACCCAAAGAATCGGTTTCTGTTTCAGACAAGCTAATTGCCTTCAGAGATGCCGCAGTCCAAGGGTGATTTTTGTGCCTAAACTGCAGACTAGAGCTCCCAACCTGTGAAACACTGGCTGGTGGCCTTGGGAAAGCAGAGGAGAGGGAAGCAGAGCTGTGCCAGAGTGCTTGGGACCTGGCAACCACCAACCAGGGCCAAGGTGACACAAGTGAGTTCTGAAACAGAGTACTAGATGGAAAAATAGATGGAAAAAAAAATCAGAGCATGCTGGGAAGCAAATGGCAGAGAAGCTCTCTGAGTAACCACAATGCAATGAGGGGCACAACCTCACACCTGTGGTTGGAGCAGGACTGGGGAGCAAATATCTCTGCTCCCAGTTCCTCCTCACGTGGAATTTTTCTGAGTTGATTTGGCTTGCCTGGCCCAGAACACCAACTGCAGGACCAGCTGTGTGTCCTGCCAGTTTTCTGTCTGTCTTTGGGCCCCATCACAGCCCCATCCCCACACCAGGCAACTGGTACAGCACAGCTGCAGGGGCACAGAGACAACCCAGCTCCTAAAGCAGCCAGTCCTGCCTCCTCCTCCTGCCTTTTCTACACCTGCCATTGCAAGGAGCACAGGACTGAGAGGTCATCACCTTCCCAGACAGGTGGGGAAAGGAAACAAGGCAGCAAACTGTCCTTCCTCCCCTCTCTGTGCCGTTGGCTGCTTTCACACACACACAAAGCATCTTGCCAATACCTGCCTGGCTGCAGAGAGCTGGAATCCAGACAGATGCCTCCATTATAACCCTCTCCTCCTGTTTTTCATCCTTCCAGACCACTCCATAATGCTCCTCCACCCTTGGTGCTGCTTCTTTATCTTCCTTTAGCTCCCACAGCCTTCTTTTC